>NW_027094086.1:31141194-31258694 GCF_029207755.1 Chamaea fasciata
AGGATCCTGACTGCAGATGTGTTGAATCAGGTGACCTCTGGAGAGGTTTCTTCCATCACCAAGCATTCTGTGGTATTGTCATTCTGCATTTCCTAAGAACATCCAATTAAACACAGAGAATGAGGTAAATTAGACACTCCATAAAATAAATATGATGCTTGTAGGAAGTTTACTGCAACCTATGAAATGATCAGCCTGTCTATCAGCTGGGACTGTAGTTGTCAGAGCTAAAGAAAATTGTCCAGAAGCAGTGGACAAATGTCTGTTTATAATATGTTTGATAATCTTTGCCTAACATTTGTCTTACTGAACCGCTTTACTGCTATTGAAAGAACTGATGAAATTCCAGATTTAATATTAGATCAACGAAGTAAGCTACTGAAGAATTCACTATCCTGTTTTGAATAGGCCATTAGGATACTAAATTGGGGCAAAAGTTTGCTCAGCTGTCATAAAATGGTACAAACCACTGCCTCAGTATCTGATGCCATTGACAAAAAGCTCATGGTAGTTCAGGAGGCTTAAAGAATGAGGAAAAAATTACCCCATGTCTGAAGGAACACAACAACCCCTGTTATTCTGTCTGCAGGACTGTAAAGGAATCTTAGGCTAGGGGTTATAACCCAGGACCATTACCACAGTCACTAGAGATTTGTAAGTGAAAAGATGCTTAGGTAATAAGCTGGGGGAAATGAGAGTAGATGCACCAGGAGTAGTAATACAGATATGAGCAGCGGAGTTTAAAAAAGCTGACTCTAGAGTGTCTAAGAAGTGATGACATAAAAGTTTAATTCACTGGTCACTGTTAAATGAGAATTTGGTTTGGTATGAAGGGGGTTTGGACCAATTTTCATTTGTTTTCTCTCTTACCTTTCTGGGCCTCTTTCCCTCACTTCCTCCTAGAGAATTAAGAACATCAGCAGCATTTGTGGGCATGAAACTGAATGCATTGGGTCTGGGGACCAAAACTGTAAGATTAAAGAAAGCAGAGCTGCTGATCCCAGATGTACCTTTCTCTCACTTGAAATGGAGGGAAAGTTACAGATGCAGAGAGAATGAGGGCATTTGGATGTCTCCTAATGAAATACTTTACAGTTACAGAACACAGACTGAATTCTCAACACCTTTTCCAGCAGTAAAGCTTACAAGATTAATTTCTGCCCCTGCATTTTGAAAATAATTTCTTCCAAGTTTTTTCACTTCCACTGAATATGTGTTCTGGATACTCCAACCACCCCGTCCCCCCAGCAGTTTTGTTTTATACTTTCAGTTCCAGTTTTGACTCTCTTTCCAGTACTTCAAAATTTTACAGGTTAGGACTTTTGTTTTAGGCTTTAGACCACTTGATGCTGCTTATGTGCAACTGCCAGTCTGAGTTTAGAGGTTTTTTCTGAGTATGTAAACAATACTTCAAATGGATGGATATCTACCAGAAGGCTATCTCTGTGCTGTCTCTGGAGCTTCAAATGTCGATGTAAACTCTTCTACTTACATCTGTATTTTGAATGAAGAATTTAAGGGATTTTGCTATCCTTTTTCCCTGTTCCACCAGCACATGTTCATGTTCTGTTGTGTTTGTGTTCATGCACATCTATATCAAATGCTTGCCATATTTTTTAACTGTTGAACTGATATAGCACAATAGTGCAATCTTTAAAATCTGCAATGGTAAGGGTTTAAGCATTTCAAAGTTTAAATCTATTATCAATTGGACAAAGACAACCTATACACAAAACTCTTATTTTTCCCTAGGTCTACAACATGTATGATATATACTTTTTCTTTCTCAATTCCATGATGTTTCATAAAACTGCATTCAATCTGAATGAGATGGTGTTAGCAGTAAGGCTGATTTATCCAAAACCTTTACATAGTCCCCAGAAGTTTATATTTTACCATTTTTCTAGACGCTATATGTGTGTCTATTTGCACACATGAAAAAAAATTAAAAAGTATGCAGGGTAATCAAGCATAATAAATCTCAAATAGTAAGTATTTGTATTTCTTCAAAGTAAGCACCTTGAAAATATCATTTCACTTCAAAGAGATGTTGAAAGTGTTGTGTCAACAGGTTCTGTAATGAGATGACTTCCCCACATCCAAACACATTCAGGAAGTGGAAGACATGAACTGTAAAAAAAATCAATGAAATAACTAAACACTAATTTTTAACTTAAAAATCATACAATATAAATCTTGATTAAAGTTTGATGAAAACAGTACAATTGTCACCAATGAGTTATCACATGTAAGTTTAAAGGATGCAGCCCTTGGACGTGGAAAATAACTATGAGGTTATCAATCCATTCCCCTGTCATGACTCTTGCATTTTTTAGTGATTTATCTGGTCTAGATTAAGTGTCTTAATTGATAAGACATTCAAAGCTTCATTAGAAAGACTGCAGAAAAAAATGTTCAGATTGAGTTTTGAGTAAGTGATTTAGTTCAACAATGGATACTCCAGCAAAACTTAAGGATATATGTTCATCCGTCTATGTAAGATTTCATCAAGTCTCAGCTGAAAGAGATTTGAAACAAAAAGTCATACTGTGAAGGGTGCATAACAATACAGACACACACAAACCAACAGACACACTGTAATAACATAACTCATAGTCACACAGTGCTGTATTATTTGGCAAAAAAGTCCAGCTTTGCATAACCTGTCATAAAAACGAATTGCCAACTATTTATTTTAGTGTTCCTAATTGTTGTCAGAATATGACCAAGGTCTGTGACACAGAATTTTTCAAAGTCAGCCTGGGAAAAGGGGCGTACATTTATCAATGTTTTTATTTTATTCACCAATGCAGCAGCACTTGTGAAGGTCTGTTTTTATTTAATTCTCAGGATTTTGTTGTTAATGGAAAAGCTGTCTCATAAATTAGGGAAGTGCTCAATTACAGACCTGACAAAGATTGATTTAGTTCTGTGCTTGGTCACTACTGGCAAGTGAGGGCCAGTAAACACTCAGTCAAAACTAATGGTACATCACCTTAAAGGTGATCAGGGAATAAGTAGATTTGAGATGAAAAAATGGCTATATAAAAGCATGTTTTGTGAAGGTTTGGTCAGAAGATACCTTAAGTCAGTATGAAACTTTTCATTGACTTTACTGTGTTTTGTCTCAAACACCACATACAAAACTTCTGTTGTGTGGGGGCACAGAATGCTGTGTCCCTCTCTGGGAGGTACAGGTAGCTTGTGTCTTGCTAAAGGGGTACTTTTGGACTGGGATCTAACATGCTTATGAAAAAGAAGGGAAATAACTTTTAAAAGTCCTTTACTGAATGTGCATTGCCGTTGGTAAGTCCAGCACTCTTACACTGTTTTTATGGTAACAGTTTCACCACCAAATTCAGGATGGGTATTATTGGTAGAAATCTAGCACTCAAGTGTCAATGCTGATAATACCAATGTAAAGAGAGACCAAAATAATTTGCAGTAGTCATGCCTCACTGAAGGAGGGCTAAATTACCTCACAACAACTAGAACTAAGGTATAAAGAACAAATAAGGATGAAAATCACTTCAGGAAAGAAGCTGAGATGTGAAAAAACTCTCAACAAATGTTAGCAAAACACAGTGGCAAAAAACGCAAGATATCCTCTACCTTTCTGAGGCAGAGCAGGTAATAGTTCTAGTCTTCTAATTCAAGTGTAAAGGTCTGGTGGATGATTGTGTGAGCCACGAGTTCGGGATAAACTATAAGCTGTGTATGTATAGATATTGATACAGGTTATGTGATTCAGTGGTTAGGAAATTATATAATTAATGCTGCCCATACCAACAATATTGCATGTCTTTGTTTTTATAATTATACAGTATTTTTCTCATAGAAATGCTGTCTTATCAATTTAAAAGGTAACATTAATACATTTTAATTTATATAGAAACTGTGTTTGTCCAAGATATTTTTTCAAATATGCTGCAGAAAATGGAAAATGCATGTAGAAGATGTGGGTAATGAAACTACAGAACTTATCCCCCTATCTAGTTTGGGTAAATATAGCCCTGAGAAACTGGGTTGTTGTGAAACAACAAGCTCTAAAGCCTGATATGCCAGAAAGTCTTTGGATGACAGCTGGCAAGTTACTTAAATGGGTGTTTTTATAGGTAATCATGTATTGTCTTTTCATTGAGCACTTAATTTAAGAATTTGTATTTCATTCCATGGATGAATTGAACTCCCTGATTCAGCAGAATTAAATGTGCAGATGGAGAGCTAGCCAAAAAACCAAAATACTGTGAAAGAATCAGATAGCTGATGCCTGATGTTGGATCTTCAAAAATGATAATTCTGACTTCAATTTCTTTGTGTTTCAATCCTTCTGATCTCAATAACACTTCTTCCTCACTTCAGAAAAGTCCTCTCTAATGCATGTGATGCACTTAAATACAAAAATGATGACAGATAATTAGAAGTCTGGCTTAATTAAGAGATTATTCTCTTTCTGTCCAGACAAGAAAATATAAATGGGAAAAAGAATTGGTGGCTTGTGCCAAACAGAGATCATAAAGTAACTTCTCATTGGTTGAATCATGTGTAAGACAGGCAAAAAAGAGACCAAAAAAAAAAAAATCATCAGACCAGATGTTTTTAGCTATTTAAATTATTTAGGTTCACCCATTTGAAGTGAACATAAAATTCATGTGTAACTCTAACCTTGAAAGTAACCATTGCTGTTCTCAGCCATCATCCTCTCAGTCAATTAACTGTGCCGTTGTATCATTAGAGGTGTATGGATCATTTTGCAGAAGTAGAAATAAGACTGTCAACCTCCTTCACCACTGAAGTCGATATAGTTAGTCTTGATTCGCAACGATACAATGGAGAACACAAATTGGCTTTCTTACTGTAGCAACCAACCTTACCTTCAGTGTGACTCTTCCAACTGACACTATTAATATTTTGTGTCTCACAGTGAATTAAAGAAAATTAAGCACAAAGTGTGCAATACAACTCATGGAAATAGTGAAAGCCTGATGTGCTGCAGTAAATGCAGAAAACAAGAATTTTGAGTGTTTTCTTACTAAGGGAATTTGTATGATAGGCTGCTGATCTTCATGTCTAAAAAGGTGAAAATTTTAACATTAACATGAAAAAAAAGGCAAGTACAGTTTTGAAAATACACTGATATTAAGAGAAAATAGACCAACCTTGTTATAAAACATAAGGGAAGAGATTTGTTATTGCAGTGAAAGTAGCTACTTGGCTTGATTTCAATCATGGGGCTACAAGAAAACCATAGCTTTGCTGCACTGACACTTCCTGCCACAGAGGTGTCTCCAGCACAAATCTCATTTTATTTCAGCTTGTAGAAGGGAGGCAGAAATATTTGGATCTCAAAACACAAAAATTAGGTTATCATATATTAACCCCATTTATCAATGGATTTGTATGTGATTTATGTCTGAAAAGGTTGGGATGGGTTTTGGATGGCTTGAGCCTGGTCTCTGTAGGCAGTATTTGGTCCTACTCATTGGAATGATTATAAAAACAGATCTTCATTTGCTTAGTCTGTGGTGTAAAGCATGAGGAAAGATGTTAAGTTCTTGAAACTCCTGCATTTCACAAAAATAATTGTAAGGACCTCTTGATATGAAAATTCATTTTTTAACAGAACGTGAGCTCAAATTACAACTATTAATAGCTTTGCAGAGTCACTCAAAATTAAGTGCAAGAAAAGGTCGTGGACTTTTTAAGTCAAATCAAGCGGGTTTGTGTTTACCAGAATTTTTCTTTCTTGGCCCTAATATTTCAAATTTTTCAAGCTTATTCAAAACAAAAAGTACAGTCACTGAAAAAATTAAAATATTATAGAGTTTATGAAAACTGAGCAATGAAGACTAAAACATACTCCTTTGAAGATCATGGAATACAACACTTCTTCATAACTGAAGACTTGGCCATGGTCAGATGGCCCATTGGTTAGATGCACGTAGGTTTTCAGGGATAGGTTTTGTGCAGAATAGAGAGAAGTTTACAGCATTTCAGATCAGAACTTTCGAAAATGCTGATTTGCTAAATGGAGAAATTCTTTTCTCATACCTCACTTAAAATATTCCTTTTTTAATCGCAATATTCTATTTTCATGCTTTCTGTTTATTGCTACAAAGAAATAACACAATTGTGATTCCCTACCACAATCAACAACAACAAATATCATCATTACCCTCTTTTCTCCTCTTGTGTAAAAGAGGGAGCATAGGATTTTGGATAAGCAAATAAAGGCCAGATGGTCAGATAAAAACATCTGCTTGTGCTTAAACCAAACTGGGCATTCCCTATACCAAGCAATGGATTGACTTTACATGCAGTGACATCTACATTGTTTACTTAGATGTACTTCCTGCTAGTTTTCTGTAAGAGGAAAACAAAAAGGCACAAAAATAAAGCCATCAGGGTCCTCTTGTCACCAAAACCTACATTTTCTCTCAGCATCAAATACAGCTTTCAAAGTTTGAAAGCAACAAATAAACAACAATAACTGGCAAATTGAAAAAGCATGTGGTTTTGTTATTACACATGTTCTGTGAAATCACTCTTAAAAAAACCTAAAGTTTTATATGCTAATTTAGTGTGCGGTTGTGTGGCTTTTAAGACTTCTGTAGCTTATAGATAACATATGTATTATATAATATGGTAGTTATCAAATAAACAGTAAGTATTCTCATGAATGGTAAAGGAATAGGCTTATAAAATGTTTTCAGTGTAAATTACCAATACATAAATATAACAGCTTTGTATAAAGTATTTAAAGAAATTGTACAACTATTTTATAGGCTTAATTAAAATACAGTCTAGAGTAAGAAACAAATACCAATGACAAAGAGGAATTAAGGTAAGGAAGAAAGGATATGTTCTCAGCTGACACTTAAAACATGTAGTGTGTAGAGAGGCATAAATGTTGAAGGTTATTCCAGATGCTTGCAGCTGCAGAGGGAGTTCCGGCCCCAGAGGTAAAATCACCAACCTTATGAAGTTCAACAAGAGAAAGTGCCAGAATCTGCACCTGGGATGGGGCAGCCCTGAATGTACTGGGGAACGAGATGCTGGAATGCAGAGCTGCACAAGTTGAATCAGAGTCAGCAGAGCCCTGGCAGCCAGGAGGGCCAACAGGCACATTGTTACTAGCATCAGGTAATGCATCAGGCACAGCATTACCAGCCGCTCAAGGGAGGGGATTGTCCTGCTTTCCTCCACCCTGCTCTACTCTGGGGAGGCCTCACCTCAAGTTCTGAGAACAGTTTTGGGCACCAAAATATAAGAAAGATACTAAGCTATTAGAGACCATCCAAAGGAGGGCTACAAAGACAGTGAAGTGCCTTGAGCAAAGGAGGGCTCCCTGCCAGGATAGGTGTTGGGTTGGAAGTGTGAGTCCAGACACAGAGCAGAACTTGGCAGAGAGAAGGAGAGCTGCACTGGGGAGGATTTTCAGGTTCTGGAGCTGTAGCTATAGCATGGGTTCATGTCAAGGTTAAAGTGATAGAGGAAAATGGGAAGCACAACCCTAGAAGAGACATGAGACACATAAAGGAGTGTGTCATGGTTTAGGAACGGCCGTCCCTCTCCCCTCTCCCCACCCATCCTGTGAGGGAGACAAAAGGCAGAGATTGCGGGCTGAGCTTAAAAAAAATTCTAGAAACAGCAATCAGATAAGAAAATTAAGAGTAACAGCAACAATATTAGTAACAACAGTGTACCAAAGAGAGGGTGTTTTATCTGCAAACTGCTCACCAACCAACCCTGACGAACCAGCATTGTGCAACCCTGTGACGATGAACAAAGTGGTGTCCAGACCGTCTGTTTGCACTCAGTTATCTCAACTGCAAGCCATGCCCTCCTTCCCATAAGTGACAATCCTTCCCTCCCTCCCTCCTTTCCTTCCTTCCCTCCTTCCTTCCTTCCCTCCTTCTTTCCTTCCTTCCTCCCTTCCTTCCTCCCTACCTCCCTACCTCGTTCCCTTCCACCCTCCCTTCCCACCCTTCCCACCCTTCCCACCCTCAACAATGATGCAATGTGCTATGGAAAAAAACCCTAGAAATGCCCACATAGCTCCAGGCTCCACCCCCTCACAGCTAATGCAAAAAATTCAGTCCCTCCCTGACCGAAACCAGGACAAGCAGACAGATTTAAATGGTACTCATTTTAGTAAAATCAGAAAAGAAAATACCTCTGTTGCTGTCTTGACAAAATTTGATCAAAGTAGATAAGACAAAAACTTTCATAGATTGTTTCCATGTGTAAATGAAATGGTATTTACACTGCTGGTACTCAGGACAGAAGGGTGACAACTTATTCACAAAGTTATGAATGCACATGGAACAGGCCTCTGGTAGTAACAATTTGGTTCATCCTTTAATGTGCATCTTTTCTTCCCTAAAGTTTAAGATTGAATATCTATATAAGACTTAGATATACTTATTTTACTCTAATAGTTATAATATTGTATCCCATAGTGATTGCAGTCAGTACATGAGTCTATCATGCAGAATATTAGAAAGACTAAACTTTGTTTTAATGGAAATATAATTAAAATCAGACTGTTTTCCAGAAAATACAGTATTTGAAGAATTCACTTCATGGTTAAAAATGTACAAAGATACACAGTGAATTCTTTCACATCAATGGCAGAGTGCAAATGTTTGATATAGGGCATGGAACTTCCATAGGTAAAGAAAGCTTTAGTAATCGTAAGCTATATTTTCTGTCCCTCTGTGCCATTTTTGCATTGAATCTTCTCTGAGTTGATCACAAAAACCCTATAAACACCATATTGCAGTTATGAACTTTAATAAACACTAAGAATATAGATGAACTCTGTCATTATATCAAACCCTTTGGACCCCAAAAAGGGACACCAAAAAGGACTGTCACTGTTTAACCCCAGCAGGCAACTTACCACCACCCAGCCACTTGCTCACTCCCTCCAGTAAGATGGTGGAAAGAATCAGAAGAGCAAGACTGAAAAAAACTTGTAGGTTTAGATAAAGACACTTAAATAAGTAATGCAAAAGCTGAATGTGCAAGACCCAAAATCCAAAGTATCTTAAATGAGTAGAACAATAGAGAGCAAATTAATTCTAATAATTGAAAGAGAACAATATTTTACTCAGCAAAAAGGTTTTAAGGATCACAAGGCTTTCTTGCATCCTTTTGTGTCGTTCATGTGGAACTTATTTCTGTTTTGATTGATGCCAGTCTACCTACTCAGTGTAATTATTTACAGGCATGGTTCAAATAAATTATAAACTCAGTCTAAATATTCTAAACATGATAATTAACATATTATAGATAGACAATAACTGTAAGCAGCGTAGATCTTGAGGATGTGCCAAATTACTCTCCATTAGTTCAGTTATTGAACTACAGATACCCTCTGCCTCATTTGCTGGCAGTTTTGTTATTCTGCCTTTTGTATTGACTGCTATCTATCGGATAGCTCATTCTGAATTTAAGAAATCATTATTCCCTCCAGGCATTTGTCTATATTTTGTACATGACTCTTCAAAGTAGATACTCAGCTGCTGCTGACAAGTCAGAGTGGATAGCTGGTATTTTGCTAATATTTTAAAGCTCTACTGATGCATAAGTAGGTATTATACACCCCAATTAATTAATTAAAAGCTCTCAGGTTTAATGTTGAGCTGGACAGAATCGTGTGATTCAGCAAAAAGAGGTGTGTAATAATAAATAAAACTTTGGTCATTCTATATTAGTACTAAGCAGCTCTGAACTGCAGTCAATTGCAAAACATGAGTTAACAACCAATAACAACCAAGAATAGCATGCTGCCCTCATCAATCTGACTCCATGGGTTCTACCTTTTATCAGCTTTAATTGCAATTAAAAGAATTAATTCAATAAAACAAATATTACATAACATTTTTCCAGTGTAGTTGAGAACAGAAGTTTGATCTAGAAAAATTGAGCTATGATTTATATAATTTGTTCACTGAAATTAATTTGTTTTACAAGTGTTAAGCACTTCAGCTTTTGCACAGTTTATATAATCAGAGAATGAATGCATAGACATGCAAGACCTATACTCTTGTTTTCCCAAACAATATGTTAACAGAGCCTCCAAAAACTTTAAAGTCAATAAAACATGCTTATAAAATTATTCTCCAAGCTAGTGCAATCAAAGTTACAAGATAATACAGTGTTCATTCTTTAGATTTAAGTTTCCTCTGA
Source organism: Chamaea fasciata (assembly GCF_029207755.1). NCBI lineage: Eukaryota > Metazoa > Chordata > Aves > Passeriformes > Sylviidae > Chamaea > Chamaea fasciata. The sequence continues at coordinate 31,151,392 of NW_027094086.1, forward strand.
CAACAGATTATGCTGGAATAAATTCCAGTTACATCAAAGGAATACTGAACAAGTGTGAGAGAAGAATGAGATCGTTTTTACCTCATTTTGTATCCTAATTGATCAATATGTCAAATTTCATGTCTACAAGGAAACTTTTTTGTTTCCGTGATGTTTGTTCATTCTTTTGCAATAGCATTTTGTGTCATCATTTTGTACATATACAAGAATAGTGTAATTTGCTTTCATTAGCTTTCAGAAACTATTGTAATTTAAATTTTAAAGGGAAAAGCACCTTATCCATTCACATAAAAATCCCTAAGTCTGTTTGTGACTGCGAAAGTTCAGAATGACTTGATGTATTGGCATGAATAATTAACCATATTTTGTATGAGAACTCAGCAAGGATTTAGATAGTTTTAATCTTCTCATTTTTCCCTTAATAGACTTCTTCCTAGAAAATCTGCATCAGGTAATTGCAGGAAAATGCCTTGTTTTCTGATCTACATCACCAAAACTTCCAGAGATGAACTTTCATACTCTCTGAATCTCCACAAGATATTTTTTTCATGTTACTCAAGCAATTTTCTTCAACTTTGAGGTCTGAGAGGCATTTTTTTTCTCATAAGTTTTGTTTTTGTTCTAATTTCACACTTTTCATTATGTTAACATATTCTTTTTTCTTTTCCTTTTATTCCTCCAGACTTTATCCTTCACTGGTAAGTTACTGATACATTTTATTTCCAATTCTCTGCTCTCCTCCCAGCATCCGGCCATGACCCACAGGTTTTACTTTATAATGTTTACTTTATGTCACTCTAACGACTTCCTGCATTGTATACTTGCACTTCTGGTAGAAACTCTGATGCATTACCTGAAACTTTGGCATTGTTCAAGATTTTCTAACTTACTCAAAGCCAACTATTCTTCTAAAAACAATAAGCAAAAAAACTCTGAAACAAAAAACAAGTAAACAAACAAAAAACCACAAAAAACAAACAAACAAACAAGCCAAACAAAAAATCCTAAACCAAACAATAACAAAACGTTTCCCTCCTTGCAATCTGTAAGTTCAGGTGAGACTTTGTACAGGTTTTGACTGGATGGAGTTAGTTTTCTTTGTGGCAGCCAATGTGGCACTGTTTTAGTTTAGTTTAGTGACCAAAATAGTGGATAGGTTGGATATTAGGAAGAAGTTTTAATGGAAAGACTGATAAAGTATTGGAATTGTCTGCCAGGGGAGGTGGTGGAGTCACAATCCCTGGATGTGTTTAAAAAAAGACTGGATGTGGCCCTCGGTGCAATAGTTTAGTTGAGGTGTTAGGGCATGGGTTGGACTCAATGATCAACCTAGTCATTCTGTGATTCTGTGATAACATAAGGTTGTTTTAGCTAATCTGGAGTGGTACTCCTTTGTTTTTAATGCTTCCCTGACAGCAAGTAGGCTGAGGGCACCCAAGGATTTGGGGGGCACAGCTGAGACAGCTGAGCCCAACTGACCAAAGAGATGTTCCACATCATATGGGGATCCCATCTGCGTGAACCTACACATGCAGGTAACCAAGGCAACCAGGAAACCACAGCAGAAATGGAAAGAGTAGATTTATTTCATTCCCTCACTTATAATGCCAGGCAGCACAGACACATGGGGACACAGGCTCTATTTGGTTCAGTTCATCCTGGCCAGCAGCAGGGTGGGAGGCTCCCTGCCTGCCTCACTATAACAAAAGGCTTCAGGCATGTCTGTGAGAGTGTGTTACCTCTGCACAGGAATTATACTTCTCAAAACAGGCAGAGGATGAGCAACACTACACACAATAAATGGAGCTTTCCCACACTGATCTTTTTTAGCATTCCCAGCTGCAAGATCACTTTGAACCAAACTATTCCCTCCTCCTTGCCAAATCTTCTGGTTTTAACTCTTTCCTCCTGACACCATCCTATGTAACAATAATACCTGAAAGAAAAAGGAGGAAGGGGGATGTTGTGAGTTATGACCTCTGTCTTCCTAAGTAATCATCGCATATGATGATTCCTGTTTTTCAAAAGTGGCTAAATATTTTCCCACCAATGGGAAGTAGTGAATGAATACCTGGTGTTGCTTTGCTTGCTTGTACAGGTTTGTTTAATCTATTAAGCTGCCTTTATCTCAATCCACAACTTTTCTGCTTGTGGCCTTCCAATTTTCTCTCTCATGCCACCGAGGGAGAGTGACTGTAGGGATAGCTGTGTACTGCGGTTAAGTCACAACAGGAAGTTGAAAGAGAGGCAGTTCACCACCTTTATCTCCTTGATTAATATGCTCATAAAATATTTTTTATCATGGATATGGATTTTCTATGTGAATTGGAAAGCAATATATTTAAACAAAACCACAAATATTTAAGAGAAGAGATTGGTGACTTCTTTTAAAATTTATTTTAAGATATAGAAAAAATGAACACTTAAAAAAGAAGTTGAGAACCTGTAGGAACTTTGAATTAGGAATCACTGCTTGTTTATTGGTGACCAGGACAACACAGGAACAGTTCAAGACACTACAGAGACTGGCATCCTGCACAATCAGTACAGAAGTTTACACAAAATCTAAATAAAAAGTCACATCCGTTTATACACAGTAGTTCTGCTGATTCTGTATAAATTCTTTAGTGAAAGGCTGCATAAAACAGAATTTAGGATGGGTGAAGAAAAGAAAAAGATAAAAGTAGTCTCTAAGGAAAAACTAATACATTTCAATCCTTTATGAGAGATCAGTGGTGTTAAATTATTAATATGATGAAAGGTTAAGGAGCATCTGTTTCTGCCTATGGTCCATGGTCCAATAGACCCTCATTCAACGGTGATCTTTCAGTTTACTTCACTTGTCTTATACTTGCTTTGTCCACTAAAGCTACATCATTCACAAAAGTCTCCAATGAAAAAATAAAGTAGTTTCTCACAATGCACTTTAGATTAAGGCTCAAGTCTATTTCCACTACAGTGAACAAGTGTTAGATGCACAGTTTCTAGTAACAACAGAGAGAAATCTGTGTCTAATTCCCACATGCATCCTTAAGTGCTTGCCTGATTGCTGTGGTTTTTAAACTCAGCTATTTCTTAAAATAGGTACACAAAAAAGAAAATAACCCAAACACAACCCCCAAATGTTATTTTTTTCCCTATCACCAAGCATAAAAATTATATCAATCAACATTGCCCAGACTTTATACAAACTGACATTGGTTTTGGAAGTGTTTTTTCCTATTTCATGTTAAAAAATGCAAAAATAAGGATTCTGTTGAAGATAAAATTATTTGCCAATTGTACAACTTTTTCCTCACAATTTTCTGAGCAGTGTAGAAGTGATAGAATAACTTATGATTACTGAACTACTTACCACAATATTTAAATTAACTGTGGAAGCCATCACTCTAAATGCTTCTCTCTTGAAAAATATTCTGGATGGATATGAATCCTCCCATGGTAGTTTTGAAAAGTATAAAATTAAATAATCAAATATCCTGATCTAGTGAACCTTCCATTAGTTCAACAAACAACCTACATAGAATTTAATAAAATGCTCATGTCCATTTAACAAATCACTTACACGCTGGTCTAGTTTTTAATCAATGGCTATATCCATCCTATCTGAAAGGATGATCTTCAGGAAATCAAATCCTGTCAAAAGCACAGAAACCTTTTCTTCTTCTTGTGTCTTTCCTGTTTTTCTCCTGTGCTTGGACATTCCTGTGTGCTCAGAGGCTCAGGACTTCCCAGCTGCATGGGTTACAACCACTCTTCTTGCCACTTAGTGGAGGTTGATAGGGGGATAATCATTCTTTGGAGGACATCTAAACATGCCTATGCTAGTGAACAGAACAGATTTAGGCTGTGGATGCTTGCATCCACAGTGGTAAATGAGTAATAAATTAGTGTCCTTATTGTTTAACGTGGGATGCTCCCTGGGATGATTTTATTTGGCTCCAAGTAGCTCTCTCACAGGTATTGCTCAATCATTTGTCTAGTTGTGATATTTCCAATTGTTCCCAACAGGCAGTACTGATAAATTCAACAGGCTTATGGAAGGGAAGAGGGTTCAAATATTTGTGTGATGACTATGTCTTGTTCTATTTTATTGACAACTGTAGGTGGCATTTTCAGAACAAGTGTGGAGCAGAAAAAAGCACAGCAGTACGACCTTAAAAATCATGAAAGCCCCTTGCTTAGAGAGAGTCATTCTAATAGGCATGATCATCTGGGAACTAATAACAGAGCAGTCATATTAAGCATGATAAATGCTTATAAAAACCAAACAAAATGTATATGTAATAGTTTTTTTGGAAGGGGAGAATTCCTGTCTGAACATGGGTTTTTCTTGTAATTTTGTTTGAAATAATAGGTCTCACAGTATTTGCACAAGTGTAAGAACCTTCTACAACTACTTTCTTTGCAGCTGCTATCCTCTGCTTTCAACTGCTATGCTTTGTTTAGGGTGGGATGACTTCTTTCAACAGATGTTTATTAAGCTTTGACTCTCTTTCCTCCGCCCTCTTTCATGTCATCATCTGCTTCCAAGCACTTCTGGGGCTGCATGAATTTGACTTAAGCTGTTTGCCTGTCCTGCTGGTGCCATTTGCCATTTCCTTTTCAAAGGACTATTGCTACTACAGCTCTATTCTACGCAGGGAGTGTGAAACCTTTGAAACTGATGCAGCTTCATTGCAGAGACTATCAGAAGGAAGTAACATTAAAAGAAATCACTTCATACCCGTTTAACTGCTATAGGATTTAACAAATTTTAAACAAATGAGAAGTAGATAGAGGTTTCTAAATGCTTACTACTTGGCTGCAGAACCATGTTGATTTCAAAGGCATTTTCTCGCTGCACAGAATAGAGGGGCAGCAAAAACTGTTCTTTGAAGAGAAAATGCCACCATCAGGAAAGGAAGACAGCTCAGGCAGCACAAAGAGTCCCAAAAGTGTTAGGGAGCCACGGAGGACATCTAAAGGGGAAAGTCCAGGCTGTGAGCAGCCTGAGGAATTAGTTTAAAAGAACCCCTTTTCCCCACAGAAATCCTTCAGATGAAGCAGCAACTGTTGGATTCTTTCACAGCTAACATAGAGGGATCAAGCTCCAACAGTTCTGTAAGTCCTACAAAACAGCAGAGAATAACTAAAGGTCTAAGTAAAGAGCAGGTCGTACATTAAGGCATTTTCCTCTCCTGGCATGTAAAGTGAAGTTGGGGGAGGGAGAGCAAAAAATTAGCAATAAGTCATAAGTAAGACTTGAGTTTGAACAGCCACAATCTTTCTAACTACATGTAGCTTGTAGCTTTAATTAGATAATAGTGTTTTGCTATTAAAAAGCTGCTATCTTTTACTTCAGAGGTGACTACATTTCAGTGGGGGTGAAGGATAAGCTGTTTGTACTTTGTTGTGTAATGCCCCTGAGCACCATATAAAGAAAATGACTATTGTACATGCTTTGTAGCTTGTAAAATCCTTTGAAATAAAATGTGGACTATAAACATTATATAAAAAGGATGACTGATGAAGAACTATATATTCTTGATAAGTGTGTGTTTATTGGCAGGTAATTAAAAGGAGTCATCAGATCAGGGAAAAGCTTTTATCCCAAGACTTTTATAACCATATTTAGGTTGTTAGTTTGTGAGGTATTTGGATGATTAAAGGTTGAGAGATACTAATGAAAATAAAGACTTTACTTGATTTCTGCGTTAACAGTACGCAAAAGGTGTATAAGCAAAGATAATAGCAAGGAAGCATTTTCTTTGTCAATATAACCTTTTTCATCTAAAAAATACTTAATTGAAGGATGTGTCTCAGCAGGAAAACAAGGGTTATTTCACTATAACTGGTATTTGAAATGTATTTTCAACAGCTATTTTCACACTCTATATATACAGGAGATATTTTGGGGGCAGGTAGCTGGTGTTGTGATGAGGCCTGTTAGAAGGACTTGCATGAACATCCAGATACAAAGATTCTTTATTAAAGTAGTGTGAATATAAGAACACTTTGATTGCCCTACAAGCAATTTCTGTCAGTTACACCCACCTGTTCATAGCTCTAGCTAGAGCATCAGCCATTGTCTTTTGAACACAGAGTCTTATGGTGCAAATCCTTCCTTCTTTGATGCAGCTGCCAGAAATATTTGGAAACCAGAAGGCAGGAATAATGGCTTGTGAGCGGAGTTTTAGGCAAACAAGGTAGAAGTAAACCTTTTTGACCCCTAAAGCAGTTGCGTGTTTACTCCTTCCAACTCTACATGACTCCAAGCAATGCACCTTACAGAACACCATCTAGTTAGAGGAGAGTCACTGGCTGATGAACGAAGCCTGAGGGACAACCCTCCCTTCCCCATTTGAATAAGCATCCCATTTTTCAGCTCTATACTCATGGCATTTGAAACCATGAGACTGCAGCAACAGCAGGTATGGACTGAGTTCTATATAACAGCTTGAAAGGTTCAAGCATTTGTTGGTTAGATCCCTGGTTTCTTAGATAAAGTGGCCTCAAATCAAAGCAGTAATTTTTCCAAGGTAACCTTACAGTGCTGGCTATTCAATGAAAAGTACTGTAAGTTTAGATCACTAGGCATACAACCTAACTGCAGATGCAGGGTGATTAACAGTCAATGGCCTCTTTTAATCCATACACAAAAATGATGCACGCTAAAAATTAAAGGTGGAGAAAATTGTTTCAAATGTGAGGACATGAGACTGAGCTATTTCAGGGCACACTGGTGTCTGGATTCAAGATAAACTCTGATACTGTTTTAGGTGAATTACAAGCTTCCCAAAGTTGAAATGCAAACAGAACTAGCTATATAAACTAAATTTTCCCTTATATTCTTCTAGCTGTCAATATCACCATTTTAATGAACCTGAATGACAGATAAATCAATGCATTTCTTTTTCAAAAGGCCTGCTCACCAGGTGTTTAGTCCATTTGCAAATAAAATTTCTGATGTAGATAATGACCAAAATATTTCATCAAGAAAATCAGCAATGTTTACTCTGAGGAAAAACACCAGGTAAATTTAAACAGAACCCACAATTACAGTCACACTCATAGAATGGCTTGGGTTGGAAGGGGCCTTAAAAATCATGTCTTTCCTACCCTCCTGTGATGGGCAGAGACACCTTCCACTAGACCAGGTTTCTCAGTGCTCCATCCAGCCTGGCCTTGAACGCCTCCAGGCATAATGCATCCACAGCTTCTCTGGACAATCTGTTCCACTGTCCCACCACCTCACAGTAAGAAAATTCTTCCTGATACTTAATATACACCTACTCTTTCACTTCAAAGCGATTAAAACCCTTGTCCTGTCACTACATGCTTTTGTAAATAGTCTCGATCTTTCTCGTAGGTTCCATTCAGGTACTGGAAGCCAACAATTAGGTCACCCTGAATCCTTCTCTTCTCCAGACTGAATTATCCCAATTCTCTTAGTTTTTTGTCTAGGAAAACTATGGCAGCAGGAAGTGTAGGAACTTAAATAGACAAAACAATTGATTTTCTCACTTGATGGAAAATATATTCCATTTGCCTGAATCTTATGTGATGCTAGACTGTCAGAAATTATACAGCCCAGACTTAAGATTCCTCCACTGTCCACAGGAAGAAGTGGATAAAATTGACAGGTTTCTGACCCAAGAAAGTCTAGAAATAGTGATATAGTTTCTGTGTCTTAACTGCAAGACACACAAGATTTTTAACCATAACTCTCATTCATTCTGGAGACAGGACCTAGACTTGCCATATGCCAGTCTCTCCATTGCCTGGATGACTTCAGACACAGAGGAAACTTGAAACTTACATTTATAAAAAAAACCCAGGAAGATGCATGTTTCTTTTTACTTCTGTGGAAAAAAAATTATCACTCATGGCATACTCCCATTCCTTGGACGTATATTTAAAGAGGTTATCCCATGTTTTACATTCTTAAAATATCTGAACTTAATATAATTTGGGCTATGGGCAGGTAAACTGTGGAAAGTTGTTTCAATGAAGTCTATCAATAGACTGATCATGTCCTTGCAATGTGGATGAGTTTCCATTCCATCTTACATTTCCATTCAGAATATGTTCATGTTATTCTCAGCTATTATCAGCATATGATGATGCCAATGGAAACATAAAATGGTGACTCATGAATTTGTGGCTGAGGGAGAGAAATTGTTGTCTGTTCAACAAGATTCAAGATCATGTCTCAGAATATTGTTGCATGTGTGTTTTAATAGGATGCTGTATTCTGGATCAGGTATTAAACAACCAGGATTAAGTAAAGGTAAATCATGCATGCCCAAGGTCTCTGCCTTCTATAATGAAACAAGTACCTGGCTGAATGAAGGGAGAGAAGTGGATATCATCTACCTTGACTTCAGCAAGCTTTTCAACACTGTCACACACAACATCCTCACAGGCAAACTCAGGAATTGTGGACTGGATGAGTGAACAGTGAAGTTGATTGAAGCCTGGCTGAACAGCAGATCCCAGAGGGTTGTAATCAGTGGCACAGGGTCTAGTTGGAGGCCTGTCACTAGTTCTGTCATCCAAAGTTTAATAATGGACCCAATATTGTTTAATATATTCATCAGTGACTTGGATGAAGGATGATGATGGGTCAGATGTCTCCTCAAGGGCTTCATTGTTGACACAAAGCTGGGAGGAGTCGCCCATACCCCAGAGAGCTGTGCAGCCCTTCAGAAGGACCTGGACAGGTTGGACAGATGGGCAGAGAAGAGCCATCTGAAATTCATCAAAGGCAAATGCAGAGTCCTGCACCTGAGGGGGAAAACCCCAGGCACCAGTAGAGGCCAGGGATTGACTTGATGGAAAGAAACTGTGCAGAGCAGGAGCAGGAGTCCTGGTGGACAACAAGCTGTTCATGAGCCAGCAGTGTGTCCTTGTGGCCAGGAAGGCCAATGGTGTCCTGGGGTGCATTAGGAAAAGTATAGCCAGGAGATCAAGGGAGATGATCCTACCCCCCTCCACTAAGTCCTGGCGATTTCACATTGGGAGTGGTGTGTCCAGTTCCGGGCTCCAAGACAGACATGGAGCTCCTTGCGTGAGTCCAGCAGACAGTGACAAAGGTGATTAAGGGATTGGAACACGTCTCTTAGTGAGGACAGGCTGAGGGATCTGGGCAGTTCAGCCTTGGCAAGAGAGGACTGAGAGGGGACCTCCTCCATGTCTATGAGTATCTGAAAGGAGGGTGTCAAGAGGCTGGAGCCAGGCTCTTCTCAGTGGTGCCAAGCCGTAGGATGAGAGGCAATGGGCAGAAACTGATGCCCGGGAAGTTGCACCTGAATATGAGGGAGAACTTTTTTACTGTGCAGATAACTGAGGACTGCAACAGGTTGCCCAGAGAAATTATAGAGTGTCCCACACTGAAGATATTCAAGAACCATCTGGACACAATCCTGTGCAATGTGCCTTAGGATGACCCTGCTTGAGCAGGGACCACATAGCCCACTGTGGTTCTTTCCATCCTTACCCATTCTATGATTTTGTGATCATGACTTACCCAGATTATTGGTTAAGCCCTCAAACCTTCTCACATCTTGAGATATTGAAGGGTTTCTGTTTCCATGTTTTTTCTTTAAAATATTTTGAAACAAGCATTTCAGAATGTCGTTCCTTTAGATGAACAGAGATGCATATCCAAATGCTTTTTCAGCATGTTTTTATAGAAAGCACAGCCAAAGAAACACCAGAAGAACTTGGAGGTTGGAGGTTGTAAGTAAAATTTTGGTTAGTGTAGCTTTATGATAATTGCATTTATTCACCACTTCTCAAAGTGCTATTCCATGTGGAAACATGACAATTTGTTCATTAAAAGATACAGAGCAGTAAAAATGCTGGTAAGGAATGAAAGGCAAAACCGCTCTGTGTCTTTTCAATGGACCTTTCATGAAGATCTTTCTCAGTGCTGATGAAAAGGGTGACAATGACCCTGAACCAGAAGGGTTTCTTGGTACAGAATGTTTTTCCTTTAATTACTATGAAAAGGAAAGAAGGCTAAAGGAAATTAGTCCATACAGGGACTTTTGCCTTCTTTTGTTCGTCCAGTGAAAGATTTACATTGACTGCAAAGTTGTAGTTTAATGACGGCAGCACTTCATCATTGAATAGATTTTTTTACCCCCAGATAGAAGATTTTCAGTTGTGGATTGGACCTCCTTTGGGAAACTAAAGCGTTGAAACCATGATTGCCTCTGTAACACAACAGTGAATAAAATACTAGCATCCATTCTACAGCATAAAATGGGGTTCAGAACACAATTCGTGTATTCTGAAACATTTTTTCAGCTATTAATACCTCAAAATAATTGCAAAACTCTCAAGATAAATTAGAAGATGAGAAGAATTGGTCAAGTATATCTTGACAAATGAACAAGATATGTGAAATTGGAAAGGGATATAATTTCTTTCTGAAAGAACTGTTGTGCCTGTAGTTTCTAAGGACTAGCAGAGGACTTTTTGCATATTCCTTGCTATCTGTTTCCATAGCTAGCGCTGTCACAAGTTATGATGGACCTGACTATCCAGATATAAATGAATATTTCTCTCATGACATGGAATTTCCTCAAACATGCCTGAATGATGATCCAGAGGAAGAGAACTTGGGAAAAAAAATGGCTGTCGAGATCTTCTTAAGTTAATGACTATAAGAAAAGGATTATTAGAACTCACAAGCCAGTAGGGCAGGAAGAAAGTACTGGACACACATGCCCTACTCAGCCTATTCTATGAATAAGGCTTGAACAGCCTAATGACAAAATCTGTTATCTTGACTGCACTTTCCAAAGGTTCAAAGTGGTTATTTTCAGGGAATTTCCAGGAATACCATGGTGTGAAGATAATTAGCACTTTTCAGAGAGCTTTCTCTTTCCTACAGAGGGGAGGTACAGAGTTTCCAGGGTGAAAGCTGGGAGCAGGCTCTCTGCTGTGCCTCTCCATTTGGTGTGAGAGACCAAGAGGTCTTGGAATAAAAGGAATGGAAAGGGTATGGAAGATTACTTTTGGTACCATATAACACCACTAGTAAACCTTTGAAATTTCACGTAAGTTGCTCACATGGGTAAATAATGGCAACTTTTTTGATTTTTTTTAATGTAACAGTCAGGAAAGCTAATGAGCATTTATTCGCTCCCATCCAAATGATTGATAACAACAGACATGTAGGTCTACTTGTAAGCCCAGCCACCTCCACATGATGCACAGAACCTTTGTTTTGCCTTTGTTTTGCTTGCTTGTTTGTTTGGTTTTGATTGTTTTGCTTATTTGAATTTTTCACTTTGGGAAAACCACAAAAGGCAGGGGAACCCATAGCTTCTTTCCAACCACAGGATGTCAGTCTGCAAGGAAAAAGAAACAAAAACACAAGAATGTGTGAGAAGCTGTACACTGGAGAAAAGGCAGAATTTCCCAGAAAACTAGTATAACGGAATTTCATTTGAAAAAATACCTTATCCAAAGTAAAATGAGCCAGTCAAAAACATCCTGTACTCTGTAAACTGGAATGCGAACAATTACTCTCAGAAAGAAAACTGAAATATGCAGGAAAGACTTTAAAAGAGCTCAAAATGCTGCTCATAGAATGAGGTCTGAAAGAAGCTGTTGAGGCAAAGTTACCCTCAGGCAATCAGCCCCAACCTGACATACACGCAGGCAAATTAGTTGCACAAGTACTGCTAACTGAGCTCATTCTGCAGCAGAAACAGATGTATTCCAAGATCGAAAAACACAAGTTGGAAACAGAAAAGCAGAGGTAGGACACAGACTGTGTGGCAGGGTGAGCTGCTGATGCTGCTCAGAAAGCTTCAGCAGCAGTCTTGGGGCAGTTCGTACAGGTGGGGCAGCCACAGGCAGACAAAAGCCTGCGACTGTGCACAAACAAGGCAAGAGTTCAAATCTTTTATTGCTCAATCCCCTCTCCATGGAGACCTGTCTCAGTAAAACAGGTCTGTGTTGTGAAGAAGGAGGCTCTTATAGCAAAGAACTTGGGTTAATATGCCAGATTGTAACAGAGTGCATCTGGTTGTGTACATGGGCAACTAAAAGGGTGAGTAGGTTATTAAGTTTTTGTGAAATGCCTAAGATGAAACTTTTCTTATCTTTAGCTTTAATGCTGAATATCAGGTTTGCAAAATATATTTTGAAAGCCTTTGCATTATTTTCTATACCAATACTTTTTTAGGGAAAAATTAAGTTGGAGCTCCTGATATAATAACAGAAAAAAATCAAAAAGAGGAAAATATTTTAATAATTTTATCTGTGAAAACAAAAATCTTTAATTCTTTGATTTAATCCTTATATTTACTAAACAAATAAGGATGAGGGGAACAAAGTAAAGGTACGAAGAGGCATTGCAAACAATAAGGTAATACACAGTACAACTTTTTTGAAACAAGAAATAAGTAAAAGGAAAACACTTAACACTTATGTTGGAAAATATGCTTCAAAAATATGCTTTCAGTTTTTGCTTTGCATCTCATGCTATAAAATAGACCCATCTGTAATTAGCTTGCATTTTTGTGAGGCTATATTTTAGCATGCAAAAAAAAATTAATTTTCAAATAAAACCACGGTCTAAAGTGACATACAGTAAAATTCTCCTTAAACTTGCTTAACTTACGAACTCTACATACATGTGGTTTGTCAGCTCCTTTATGTATGGCTAGGGGGCTTTCAGTGCTATGAACATACAGTAAGTTCTTGCATTTTACTGTGTTTAATGTAGTACTGCTCTTGTACCAAAGCTATTAAGCCTCTTGATCTTACAATCTCCTGCTGCTGCAACAACTTAGCATTACATTTCAATACTAAGGAAGCATATCACTCATCTCCTTCGGGGTCTCCAGAACTCCTGCTACAGTGATGAGTATAGAGACTTAATGCTGTCATAAGTATCCAGTATGGACAAATGCCACCATTTAATTAGCGGTGCAGTCCAGAATGTACTGCAGTCAAATATCTAGGTTTTTAAGGGTTCTATGTTACCTTTATGGCTTCATAGAAACCCTCTCAATAAAAAATGCCAGGTGCCGTCATATAACTATTTGTCTTCTTCTGTAACTGGCAACATGTTTTCTCATAAAGTTCAGTTTAAGAGATTTGCTTTGATCCATTTTGGTTTCTCTGATATTATTTGCACATATCTATAGGAATGCTACTGCCATTGTTCCAAACTTACTTTGTAGATATATCATAATTAACAAAAGTCAATGCCCACTTACAGGCTCGTGTACTTTCTTCTATGGTTTCTTCATGGTTGATATATGCTCCCAGACAATTCATGCTGCTGGGAAACATTAAAGAGGAAAGTATCCCTTGGAACATTTATATATTCGATCTGTATCATGCCTGAGTGAGATTCACTAGACCACCTACAGCTAACCTATAGATGTACACAGCTCATTTAGCTGGTTTGCTTATGAAATTTCTAGAAAGGACATGCACTTCTGCAGTGTGATTCCCCAAATCATTCCCTAAAAGTCCATTTCCTTCTACATTGGTAACACAGGGAGTCTGGGGAGATTAGCTTAGATGCAGACACTGAAACCCTGGCTATCTATAGTCATGGTGTTCCAGCAGCTACAGGGGTGACTCCAGCCCACTTGGGGTGTGACCACACTATTACAAGGCAAGGACGATCTGAGACTGGGCTGACCCATACTACGTCAGCTCTCACCATTTGAGACATCAGGGCTGAGGAAAGGAACCTCAAGGCTCTTGTAACTAACTACACCCAGTGCTTGCAAGCCCAATGCACTACTGTTAGGCAGGAGGAGAGTGTGCATCATTTAGGCTGAGTGCCAAATATAACCAACCTGGGCTTGTCAGATCCAACAAAAAGAATAAAATAGTTTAAAAACCCTCTGAATTTTGCTTCAGAATTTTGCTCAACCCCCTGGTGGGGGACTCACATCAGAAAAGACCAGATGTGAGATGGGTTTGAACATGAAATACCAGGGAAGAAAAAAAGTCAAACTCTCCTATTCAAAGATACAACAAAATACTATCAACTGAGATTAGGGATTTGAAAATAATAAAAAGTAGATTCTCCTTCACTTTTTAACGCTCTGCTCAGCCAAAATCATGACCTATTATATGCAGAGAGAGACAATCATATTTAGTGCTGCTTAGGAAACATTTTTGTATAAGAATATATTTTCAGGCTATACAATGCACCAAGCATAATGATATCCTCTAATGAGTATAATGTCAGGTATTCTTATGCATGTCTCTTTCTAGTGGGTGTCCAGCATGGATAAATCTTTTTATGCCATGATACAGATCTTGGAGATTCTCCAGTTAAATGACGGAGTAGTTAGGGTTTGGAGCAAAAATCTTGCTGTACCCTTCCTACTTAGATTTTGTGAATTCCATATGGTCACATTATGCATAACTATTCAGTGCCAGGAAGTGGAACAGTTCACCACCAAGTCCTTTGCAGGCACAGAATGGTTCCTTTCTTGAAGCAATTAATGTAATTTTCCCTGCTAAGGAGGGCATAATCCATAGTAAAATGTGGAATACCAGTTTTATGATATTATTAATTAATTTAATTTTGTCTTAATTGGAATTTTTCAGTACACAGAAGGAAGTCATCCACGAGCCATCTGTTCTTATATATAGCAGTCATTGCTAAATTATCCTGTATTTAACTTCCGTTAATAAGGTTAATATGGGAGTTTTAGCATAACACCATTGCTTCTCTCTGTACTATGTCCAGTTAAGAATGTAGTTCATTTCTACCCAAGATGACTTCATAGGCAGAATCAATTTCTCTTAAAGGGTAAAAACCTGAGACTGTTCCTTATTAAAACTTTTTCTCAGTGCTTAGTTAGAATACCTTGGCAAGGAAGCAAAAAACTCTGATAGTTGAAAATTTGGAGATTACATTAAGTAACAAGTTCATAAAGCTGACATTCTATATCAGTGAATTTTGAACACTGTCAATCTCTACTTTTATACCCCTAGGGAATTTTGACAATTAATGAATATACAAGTAAGGTTCTCACATGGACTACAGAGATTTTAAACTACTGCGGTACCATGAAATCACAACCAGAGCTTGGGACCTGGTAAAGGAGAATTTTTCCTGTCATAGTTTTTTTTGCAGAGGAACTCATAACCAATTGAAGGAACAAACATTTCCCAAAGTCTCGACATTGTCTTGAAGAAATCTAGGGTAAATAATTCTTCCAAAGTAGCAAACTAAATTACCATTCACAAAAAAATCAAAAAATCCCCATCGACAACAACAACAACAAACCCCAAAAACCCCCAACCCCCTCAAAACCTACAAAACCCAAAAAACCACACATCCCTCCCCATAAACTCCAAAACTAAACTCATACCATTTGCTGTGATGAAGGAAGCTGCTAAAATTACACAATGGCTCAACTTCACACACCACTTTGCACTCAGATTGGAAACTGAAATAAAAGAGAGGTGGCTGAAATCTACCTTAACTCTTCCTTTACAGAGTGTGGAAAAGCATATGCATGTCCAAAGTTACATTTGCTGTATCTATAAAAGGCATTTCAAGCTTTGTACCTACCTTAGTTACAAAAGTTGTTTGCAGGATGGATGAATGACAAGTGTTAGGGAATGAGTTTCTTCATAAAGAAAGTGTTGAGATGGCTAGGACCTGGAAAGTGACCCTACTACTTGACTGAGGAGAGCTAAGTTTATCCTTTAAAGGTTCTTCTTGGAAGAATTTCATGGGAACAAATCATGCAAGGAAGAGGGGTCCAAGAAAGCTAGTTGATATTCAAGGATCACTTCCTCCAAGGTCAAGACCAATGCATCCTGATGTGAGCAAGAAATCAGGAAAAAAGGGTAGGAGATCCACATGACTCAAGCAGAGACAGGAAATACAGAGGAGATGGAAGCAGGGCCAGGCCACTTGCAAAGAATACAGAGAGGTTGTAAGAGTAAGTAAAAATGAGAGAATGAAAGCCAAAACCCATCAGAAATTAGATCTGGCCAAGTACAACAGAGACAAAATGAAGGGTTTGTTCAAACACAATGATGACAAAAGGAAAACTAAGGATAATGTGGGCTTGTTACTAAATGGAGAGGGGCCCTGGTAGCAGGACACAGAGAAAGCAGTATTGAGCACCTTCACATTGGGTTTCACTGACAGCACCAGCCCTCAGGGACCTCTGATCTTGGAGAGTGGGGTAAATGAATCTCAGAAGGAACAGATTTCTTTGGTCTTTTTTGTGGTTGAGACTTTGGTTGAAGTGGGTTGAGACTTTGGGTGAGAAAGCACTTAGCCAAACTTGACATCCACAAGTCTATGGGCCCTGAGGGGTTACATTCACTAGTGCTGAGCAAACAGGTGAACACCGAAGCAAGGCTTCTTACCATCATTTTTAAAAGGTTGTGGCAATCAAGGGAGGTGCCAAAGAACAGTAAAAGCAAATGTCACCCAAGACTTTGAAAAGGGCAATAAGGATGACCCAGGGAAGTACAGGACAGTCAGACTCACCTGTGCCCCTGGAAATATGCTGTAGCATCTGATTCTGAGGGCATCACCATCCACGTGACGACAAGAAGCTGATCAAGAGTAGTCGCAAAGATTCAGTAAAGGTAAATCATGCTTGCCCAAGGTCTCTGCCTTCTATAATGAAACAAGTACCTGGCTGAATGAAGGGAGAGAAGTGGATATCATCTACCTTGACTTCAGCAAGCTTTTCAACACTGTCACACACAACATCCTCACAGGCAAACTCAGGAATTGTGGACTGGATGAGTGAACAGTGAAGTTGATTGAAGCCTGGCTGAACAGCAGATCCCAGAGGGTTGTAATCAGTGGCACAGGGTCTAGTTGGAGGCCTGTCACTAGTTCTGTCATCCAAAGTTTAATAATGGACCCAATATTGTTTAATATATTCATCAGTGACTTGGATGAAAGATGAAGAAGGGTCAGATGTCTCCTCAAGGGCTTCATTGTTGACACAAAGCTGGGAGGAGTTGCCCATACCCCAGAGAGCTGTGCAGCCCTTCAGAAGGACCTGGACAGGTTGGACAGATGGGCAGAGAAGAGCCATCTGAAATTCATCAAAGGCAAATGCAGAGTTCTGCACCTGAGGGGGAAAACCCCAGGCACCAGTAGAGGCCAGGGATTGACTTGATGGAAAGAAACTGTGCAGAGCAGGAGCAGGAGTCCTGGTGGACAACAAGCTGTTCATGAGCCAGCAGTGTGTCCTTGTGGCCAGGAAGGCCAATGGTGTCCTGGGGTGCATTAGGAAAAGCATAGCCAGAAGATCAAGGGAGACGATCCTACCCCATGTGCAAACTGCTCTGGGACAAACCTGCTTGAGCAGGGAGGTTGTACCAGATAACCCACCGTGATCCCTTCCAACCTGACCCATTCCGTGTTTTTGTGATTTTGTGATTTTGTGATTGACTTATTTACATAGTTATAGTATCAAAAGTTTGGGGTTTTTTTTAATGTTTCAGAAGATATGCCAGTCTGCAAACACTTTGCAAAGCATTCAAGTGGGAAAGGAATTGGCATGTCTTAATTGACGACTTGAATTTGGCCTTAGTTTATTTGGGTGGGGAAGAGGTGAGATAGAGGTCTCAAAGAAACACATGCTGTTTCTATTGCTATACTATACCCTAAATTTCCTTCTACTCTGAATTTTATTGGCACTGAAGCCAAACCACTCTACATGGAAAAGTCATTAAAAAATCAAACCCTTCTGATTTCACTTCCAATTTAAAAAGCTTTTAAACTACAAAATTGTTCCTCAGAACCTCCATTATTGCTAAGACAGTTTCATTAAATAAATATGTATCACTGTAAGAAATAAATGAGAAGCAATAACTGCCTTGAAAGGCTAGATTCAGTATAGACCAAAACACATTTTATGTGTTCTGGGTCGTCTTTTTTTACTTGTAACCAAAAAAAAATTCACTAAATATTATGAACATGTACATCAAAGGGATCTTCCAGGAAATTAATAACTAAAGAAAGAGATAAATAGAAGGGGAATGTTCCCTCGCCCCCAAAAGACACCACCACCCCCAACAATAAACAAACAAAAAAATCCCTCAACAAAAAAACCAACCAAATAAAAAAAAAAACAAAAAAAAAAAACCAAGCACAAAACCACCCAAACCAGAAAAAATACCAGTCTCTCATAGCAAATTTGCTTGTAATAAGAGATGGCTTGTTCAAGTACCCTTATAAAAGGGGCTGGTAGAAGTGGGGCTTAAGTATTGTATTTATTAACTCCTTTTCAATTTCCATGTCATGTTTGTTCAGGTTACTTAGCTGAAGATACTGCTTCTGTTACTATCATCTCTGCAAAGTCAATCCAACAGATTAAATTAAACCTTTTTTTCTTTCTGCCTCACACATCATAAAACAACAACAAGAAAAAACTATTTCAGAAGGTACATGCTGTTTCTGCTATCAGCTGGTAGTGATGGATGAAACAGAAAGAATGGAGTTTGATTTAATCGGATAGCTCAACCTTGCAGGGAGAAGAAAGTCACCTATATAAAGTATTCCTGTGTATATTTTATTTTCAGACATATGTGTCCATGCATAAATATATATTCTAGATTTACAAGTCTATCATGTCGCACTTTTTATATTACAGTGAATGAATATATAGAAAAGGTAAGGTTTACTGTATTTCATGCATAAGTCAATCAATGTTTTATTCAGATGACATTTTGTTAATCTTACATTACACAAAGTAACTTCTCTGCCCAAAGAAATCTGCAGAGGAAAATCTGGTCAACACATTATAGAGGGGGAGGGAGAGGGAGAGCTAAACATTCTGCTTTTCAAACAAGGCACAGGTCACAATCATTTAACAAAAAGGATTTCTCATCTCTTCACTGTATTTTTTGCATCCTTTAGTAAGATAATGATTTAGTTTTAACAAGACTTGTCTTTTCCCAGTTTCCCCTTCACGGTCTCATTCCATTAAATATAATGGACCGTTGCCTGCAAAAATACACATAGAAAAATTAATCTCATAATTAGGTATTAAAATCAAACACATATAGAATTATTTTTAGCAACAAATTCTCAGTCAAACAGTATCAAAGCAACCACAGTGTTTGTTGTCTATTTTTCTTTTGTGAAAAGTTGCTTGATTGTCTGCCTCAATAGAAATATTGTGTAGAGCTAAACCCTGAGATTCAGAGAAAAATGCATACTGTGTGCTTCCTTCATTTGTTTGAAAATGGAAAGGGGATTGCATCATGAGCAGGCTGTTTCAATTATATTTTGATATTTTTCCCATTTGAAAGATAGCATGTTACAAATCATGTCAGAATATTTTTCCTACTGGACTTCTATATCTACCCAACAGTCAAAATATTATTTGTGAAGCATGAACATTTTAATAACTATTCTTCTGGTTTTGTGAGCTAGTTGACACTGTATAACAGCAGAAAAATGAAACCATGTTGAAGATTTATCAGAACAAAACACTGGAAATGATGAATCACAAGTAATGAAGCAGCAGTTAAAAAAGAAAAAAATGTGGAAGTTTTTGCTTGATTGAAGAAATGCTAATACATATTGGTATTATGGTATGTAAGTTGTGACACCCTGATACAGATGTACAGATACCGCAGTATTTTATAATCGAAATAATGTTGTAGGGAACAATCCCTGGAAAAAAAATTTGAAGACGTTATTATCTGTGTGGTGTTAACCAGATCAACACAGGCACAGAGTGAGTGCCTGAGGTCGCTGCAGTGTCAGTTTAGGAATAAGAATTGCACACTAGGTCTGGGTACTGCAACACATGGCTTGGAAGTGTGGCTGTTGGAGAAAAGGAGGAGAAGGCAGCATATAATTTATTGAGAAAGTTCAGGATTTGGTGGGAATTCATAAAATGGCTGTTGCAGTTGCTATAAGCTGATTGCCTAACTCTAAAGCACTGTGCAGCAATGAAATGGGCAGGTTTCTTCTCCCCTGCTACCAAATATCCTTTGAAATTGAAGATTGGGGTCAGAGCTGCAGAGGACAGACCAGAGGCGTAAGTGGCTAACCCTGGGTAGGAGAATTTATTAGGGTCAGATATCCAAAGGGAATTAAATCCATCCATCCTCTTATGCACTCAGAAGTAGTCTGACTCTCCACAATTTTATATAATATTTACCATGTGCTTAGAAGGTGTGAAAGATCTAAGGGGAAAGAACTTCATTTATTTGCATTTTAAACCCAATTTTATGTGGCATAGCAAATGTTACTATCTTCTCAGCATGAACACATACTCTGAACCAAAATATTATGAGAATGTCCTAACGGATTTTATGTCCATCTTCTATTTTGAGACCTAATTTTGAACTGGACGTGAAGGAAATGGGACTGACAGCTTAAAACAAGAAACAAAACACACAAGCCAGATGGTAATTTGTCTCATTTCTGAGATAAAGCACCACAAAAAAGACAAAAAAGATCAGAGAGCAGATGGAACACCTCTCCTATGAAGAAAGCCTGTGACTTTTGGGGTTGTTCAGCCTGGAGGATATTCTGGGGAGACCACATTGTGGCACCCCAATGCTCAACGGGTGTTCATAAGAAAGGACACAGTTTTTAGCAGGGTCTGTTGCAGTTGGACGAGAGGTAATGTTTTAAACGAAAAGAGGGTAGGTTTAGACTAGATCTAAGGTACAAGAATTTTATAACGACTGTGGTGGAACACTGAAACAGGTTGCCCAGAGAAGTGGTGGATGCTACCTCCACGAAAATCTTCAAGGTCAGGTCGGACAGGTGTCTTAGCAACCTGATATAGTTGAAAATGTTCTAATTAAAATGCATTGCAGGGGATACTTTTAAACTTCACTTCCAGGCCAAACCATCCAATGATTCTATGACATCATGAAATATGAAGACTCCATCTACTGTACATTTCCTTTCCAAATAATATACTTTCTACCACCAGAACCTCATCCTTAAGACTACTGCATGTACCACGTGCATTATGGTCTATTTGTTACTGTCAGGGAAATTTTTTTCATCTTCTAAATAATATTGGTCCACCTTTCCCCAAATAAAAGTGTTCCATAACTTCTCTTCCATCCTAAAGCAAAGACAAATACAATTTAGAAGCATGGCTGAATTGAACCCAGCAAATCAACGTAGCAGTGTTAGTCATTACTGCAGCTGCTACTAGATCTGACCTTTAAGAGGCACAAGAGTTCAGAAGTGGCTTGTATCTGCTGAAAGTGAAACTTCATTGCTGGTTCCACTTACTAACTGAAACAATCCACTGAATGAAATTACAAGGATAGTTTTCCAAAAAAATTGAAATTCATTAAAATATCATGACAAATTAAATCAAACCATGACTACTAGGGGATAGAGTTAGAAGGGGGAAAGATTATGTTAACTAAAAAATCATGAAAAATGTTCTGAACTCAAAAACTTCAGTTTACCTGTAACTGAAGACCATGTCCCTCATCTTTATTATGAGACTTGAGGCATATAGACACTATATGCTCCAATACAATGTAGGCAAGACAAAGCTAACCCGAGGTCCAAGCAATTTTTTCCTGTATCTTGGCTCGAAAGACAGGTGTCCGGTAAGAAATGTAGGAGTCTCCCTTGGAACGGAAAATGTAAACCCCTTCCCTTTAAATGATAGTTTTGAAATTAAGTGCCTCTCAGGCAAAAATCTGAGGATAGGAATAACAGTTCTTTACTAGTATGTATAACAAGGCAGACAAACAGCATTAACAGCATTAGCAGCAAATAGTGCCGGGAACCCAGTGACCCCTTCTCTTTCCCCTTCGGTGCAGTTCCAGTCACAGCCAGCAGGGGCGCTGCTGGCCCCCGGCGGGCAGGGTGGGCGCCAGGATTCCCCCTCGGCTGCAGGGGGCGCTGTGGCGTGGGCTCAGGGAGGGCACAGTAATGGCGGAGAGGCTGAGGGGAAGGGCTGGAGGAGAGGGTTTGCTTCACACAGCCCTGGGTCAGTCAATCCCCGTGCCCCAGCAGGACTCTGAGGGGCACCAAGCTGGACAGCAGGAATGAGCAAAAAATCCTGGACTGGTGGACAAGATGTACCAGAAGCTCCGTGCTGGTAGCTGGAACTGCAGGAGGTCCTGGCAGTGCAGGGGGTGCAGGGCTACATTGAAGAAAAGACCCAGAGCAGTGCTGAAGAAGCAGCGGGGATGGGACAGCAGCGACCCAGCTCCCAGCAGGGCAGGGAGGGATGGGCTCAGGATCCCGGGCACCCGAGCAGATGGTGATAGGTCCCTCTTTTAGTGAGGTAAGTGTTAATAAGGTCCCAATTTGGTGGCTACTCTAGCAAGTAGAGGCTCACCCCCACAGCAGAAGAAGCAGCTCCAGGTTGGGTTATAGCAGTGGCAGTGAATTTCTTTCCTCAAGCAGCAGCTCTGACCATCCTCCTCCAAAGGTGAGAATGAGAGAGCTAGCAGCTGCCCCAGCCCCTGTCCTTTACCTGCCCAATTCTTGCAGTATCTCTGTCCCTTGGAGAGAAAACTCCCTAAAAGAGAAGTGTAGCCAGATGCCTTCCTCTCCTGAGCTTGGCCACTTCTTTTGTTTTTCTTCAGCACCCAGAAGTACCCAGTAGTTAGTGTTTCCTAGCAACTTTTGGGAAAAAATTCTATAAGTAAAAAGGACCAAAAGGCAAGAAAACCCAAACCTCAACACCCTATTAGGGAAAACAGATCATAGCATCACCCAGGCTGGAAAAGATCTTTAAGGTCATAGAGTCCAACCGCTGGCCTAACGCCACAAGTCCAATATTAAACCATGTCCCCAAGTGCCACATCTACATGTCTTGTAAATACTTGTTATACTTGTAAATACTTGCATGGATGGTGACTCAGCCGCTTTCTCTGGCTCCTGTTCCACTGCTTGACAACCTTGTTCGTGAAGATTTTTTTTCCTAATATCCCTTCTAAACCTCCACTGTCATAGCTTGAGGCCAATTCCTCTTCTATTGTTTGTTACTTAAGAGAAGAGATTGATGCCCACATTTCTATGCTCTCCTTTCAGACAGTTGTAGAGAGCAAGAAGGTCCCCTTGAGTCTCCTTTTTTCCAGGAAAAACATCCCCAACTCCCTCAGCTGGTGTTCATGAGACTTGTGCTCCAGATCCTTCACCATCTCCGTTGCCCTTCTCTGGACACACTCCACCACCTCAATGGCTTTCTTGTACTGAGGGGCCCAAAACTGGATAGAGGATTTGAGGTGCAGCCTCACCAGTGTCAAGTGTAGGGGGAGGATCACTTCCCTAGTCCTGCTGGCCACGCTATTTCTGGTACAGTATCATATAATTTCCACAAATTAACATCCCAGGCTGAGATGGCACAAAATCTTAAAAAAACTCTCTTGAGTTTGATTTTTGACTCAGTAATTTAACCTGTAATTTTCCATGAATATTGCCAAATTTAAAGTTGCAATAGCATATTATTATTACATGTGAACAGATACATTCTTTTGTAGTGGCTTAACTGGGCTAGGTTCTAAAGGATTATTTTGTTTTAACGGACGTTATGTTTACACAGTAATCAGAATATAGTACACACAAACTTCATAATGCTAATCAATGCTTAATCAATGTCTAATATCCATTGTGCCATATACTGTGGTATCTGAAACTTATTTTATTACCAGGAATGAGGCACAAAGTAACACTACTGCTGTGAAGTGAAAAAATATTTCCAATTATTCCACTGGAAATGCTAGAATGACTAAGCAACACATTTTTCAAAGTGACTCTTGGATTAATGTTTATGGGTTTCACATGTCTGACTCTAAAATATTCCTGGGAAAATATCAGAAAAATAGTAAATTCTGATAGGAGAGAAGTTTCAGGTTCTGAAAAACTTGTGGAAGAAGTTGTCATGATTTCTTCTAGTTAGATGAGACAACTTTTTCTGCATGAAAACTATAAATCTGTGTTCTGATCCTCTGTTGACTTCAGTATATGCAAACATTTTTTTTGATGAATATGTTTGTCCAATTAAATGTTATATGCTTCCAGTTGATTCTCTCTTACACATTTAATTTATTAGCATGCTTGCTTGGCCTTACTAATGCCTACATAAGCCAGGTGAAACTGGACCTCTAGCGTGCTATACACTATTCAAATTGATACTAGAGACAACCCAGGTCTACAAATACCTATTGATAGTCTGAATACATCCAAGAGCTATGAGGCGAGAAAGAATCACAGTGACACAAAGAGGAACTAAGCCATTCCCTATCCCTTTAGAAAGATAGTGATAGACCTGTAAAGAAATTTGCCTTATATGTCCCCAATACAGGAGTCTGGTCACTTAACTATTTGGTTTTTCATTTCACAGAATTATAAAATCATTAAGGTTGGAAAAAGCCTTAAAGATCATCAAATCTAACCATCAACCTAACCTAGCACCACCACTTTGTTCTCCATTAAGCATTGCCCTCAAGCACCACATCCACACATTTTTTAACACTTTCACTGTTTGATTTCTTTTTTTAGACAGCTTATTTAAGGAAATGTTTTTGAAAAGAGACTGTTTTACCTTCCAATACATTAAGAGATGGAAGAATCAAAGTATGGGAAGCCACATTAGAATATAAGAGTTCTGCAAGCAAAACACTGAAAAGTCATGATATGGCACAGAGTAATTTGTCTGATAATTGTATTTCATTCTTATGTAAACACATGCTGGTTTTGTCTTCACTGTTGAAAGAAAAGAATATTCAACACTACTTTTTATGTCAATTGGAACTTTTGGTACTTCATGCTGGCCAAGCTCTGCAACAAAAAAAAAATTGAGTATCTTTCTTAGATTTTCCTTTGATTCACCATTGGATTCTAGCTTGTTTCATAAAGCTTTATATGCTACCTATTAAGAAAACCTGTTTAACCAATGAAGGGTTCTGATCCCCCACTTTACTAATGAGTAACTGAAATGGAGAAATCCTTCGATCTTCCAGTAAGTAAAGTTGCTGGCAAAGAAAGGGCTGAAAGCCAGATGTATATGAAAGTCATCTTTACCTTGCAGCTGATCCTACATCTATCCACTGAACACTATATACCTATTTCAGTACAAGAAGCAGTAGACATCATTCTGTTTCACAAGACATCATTCAGACATTACAAAGTGCAATACACAACACTTTATGTCATGCAATTCACTGTGCAGCTAAGACATAGGCACCAAGTGTGTTCAGTGAATGAGGCAGTGATCCCACAAAAATAATACACAGTTGCTGCGCAATTAAGAATGCTACTGCAGTGCACATACCAGAGGTGACTGTATAAAATAACTGAAAGAACTTCAGTTTTGATATTTTCTGGCTTTTTGATGATTCATTTGAGTTATGTCTAAATATTACAATGAAGCAATATGTTAGACATCCCTGAGCAGGTAAGTTTACAATTGCTTGGAGCAGTGTAACCTCTGAAGCATAGCACTGCACCTGGGCAATTAGCTCAGGCGTAACTTCAGTCTGAAGCAGCTTTATTGCTTCCAGTTCCAGAGTTAGCTCATTGAGTGCCTGTTTAGGAATTGCTCTGACAGCTACATGCTTACATTTTGTTTTCTGTGGAAGGGAGGAAAGAAGAAAATACTCCTTTGTGCTAAGCCTGACGTAGGTAGCTAGGTACTCTCACCTTCTTCTACAGAATTTTATAGGGAATCAGGACATCCCCAAAGCCCTGTCTCCTCAGAACTTCATATTCCACCATTTCCTGTTAAAGCTAAAATTCCACTGAACCTTCATGTATGTGCATATGCACATCTAGCAGAATCCTGAAACACCATGGATTCAATGGAAATTTCCCGTCAGTTTACACATGCTGTCAGAGCCAGCTATAATAAAGAAACCACAAGTTACTTGCTTTAATCTTCAACAGAACACCAGGGGTTTGGCACGAGACACTTTCATCAGAAAGTTTATAACTAACAGTTGGGGATGTTTTCCGCTAACAGTCATATGTCAAAGGTAAATGCAGTTTAATTACAGCTTGTGTGTTTATTCTTTAATAATGAATTTGATTTCACTAGCCATATTTAGTAATCAGGGAAAAATATATTCCTCCAATTTTCATCATCAACTTACAATTAAAAAGTTAGCTTTCAGCCTTCTTCCCTGGAAAATATTTTCCCAAGCTACTCATATCTATAACTTACTTTTTCAGAATAAAACACTGGAGTAAGCAGCTGACACATACTTATCAAGTAACATACCTTAAAAATATTTTGCAAGGATAGGTTGTCTTTTCAAGTACCAGAGCTCTAACTTCCTCAGCAGTTTTGGTGCTGCTTCTCCACCTTTGATTTCTACTCTTTCTACTGCTACAAAACTTTTCTAGCTTCACAACATTTAATTCTATGTGACAAGAATGTGCACTAGAAGTGGGAAAAGAAAATTACTTCAAAAATTCATAAAAAAACCTTGAAGCTCATATTGGAGATTCTTTCCTGACCATTTGCTTTCTTCCTTATGTTTCCAAACGAAACGTATTGCACCAGTGCACTGGTAGAATGACAAAAACAATGCTACATCCTGTGCCTTTTCAATTATCCTTTTGTCCTTTTTTAAAGAAAAAGCCAAAGAAAAATGATCCATACAAAAATAAAGGAAATTTTCAATCAGCAAAATAATTTGCCAAAGACAACAGTGTAGTCAGATCAGTTATAGCTTTTCAGAGAACTGAAGATTTCAGTAATGGTATTTAAGTTTTGACATGAATGAAAAAGCTTAATTCAACCTTTTTGTTGGGTGGGCCAAGTGAGCTATTTTAATAGATCTGAGTCATCAGCTTTGTGCCTTGAGCTTGCTCCCTCAATCAAAATGTATATTTTACTAGGAATTTTAAATTATAATAACGTTTGTAAGTTTTGTACAGGAAGGGACAATCTGGCTCATCAAATCAAGTCCCTGCTATCAGAAACAGATATGACCTTTTATCCCAATAATCCACTGGTATTTAGATGCTTCAGAATTTGTAAATATTAGAAATCATCTGACTTTTCCCAGGCCATTCTTGTTCAGGGCCAGCTAACAATGTTGACACCAGTTATAACAGCTCCTCTGTCAGCCTGGTGTTTTAAACTTCTTATGTTTTCATGTCATGGTATCCTACAGTCAGCCTTCATCCTTCTAGGCTAAAAAATATCCAAGCTCTTCCAAAAATCACCTCCTTTTTTCCTTCCCTGATCATCCTCTAGTAGTCTTTCTCTGTACCTGATCCACTCAGAATTCTTTCCTGAACAGAAATTGAGCCTCAGCAAATAGTTATATAGATCTTTTAAGGTTTAGGTCCCTGTTGTAGTATATTAACTCTTGTTTATTTTTCTATTTTTTTTTTAATTAAGAGACTTCCTTCTCTGATTTGTTATTAATTCCTTTGATGATACTTGCAGTTCTAGGTGCTACCTTTTCCATTGACTTCATGATTCCCCAAATTTACATTGCTCCTTGAAAAATGCAGTGTAAGACTCACACCTACCTTGGAAGGTATTTCCGACTCAGGCAGTACAAAGACAGAAGCTGAGGGGAGGAAAATACCTATCACTGCAAGGTGATATTTAAGGGAAGTGAAAGCTGCAGAATAAGCTAGCTATTGAAGAATACATACAATTTCTAAAAAAACTCTGAAATTGTAAAAAAATGCTGTCTGTTTACGTCCTGTTTACAGATTTCTGCAATCTTTTCTCCAGAGCATGAGTACAACACCTGCAGGAACAGTAGCAGGTAGTTTCTGCGAGGAGGGCTAGGCACAGAGACTTGGAAACAGGCTGCAAGAAAACCAAGCAGGAGGCAGATACCTGAGTGTAGCAAAGATCCTCTCTCATGTTTGTTTTTATAGGTTCAGGCATCTAACCTTTTTCAGCTGGATCACAGCTGGCCTCTCTAAAACAACTTTAAATCAATGTATCGGTTAACAGGTTCAATGTCTTAGGGGGCTAGAAGTGCCTGAAGGTTTGGAAGGCAAGATCCACACAGCAATCCCGAAGCAGTGCAATCAAAATTCTTGCAGCACCATACACTCCTGCTGACACACCTTTCCCCCAGTAACCTCTGCCTTTGAAACATTTATCCTTACATTGTCAAAGTCCAGCAAAGCATATTAGCCTCTCAGTAGACTTCCATTAAAATGTTGCATGCGTCTTCAAAAGCCTAAATGGTGGAGTTTAAGTGTCAATAACCAATTTTATTTCTATTAAGATGTAACTGCACTAGTCTTTGGAACACAGCTACACTATTTCCTACATCTTCATTAATTACTTATTATAAATTTACAATTTATATTGTCACGTTGTATGAAATACAGTTTGTAAAACCCTGCTGCTTTTAAACCCAGCTTGTGTCAATTTGTACTGTCAAATGTTTGAATCTCAAAATGAATATATGCTTTATTTATAGGAAGGATCAATACTTTTCTAACTTGCAAATGTTGAGAATCACACTTTTTGAACAGTTAGTATTTTGTTTATTTTTATAGTGTTATTGGCTTTTGTTTCCTCAAATAGGATCTGCCCAAATCAAGTAAAAAAACCCCGAAGAATTCTATTTGTTATTTTTATATAATAAAAATTTAAAGCTAAAAGCTGCTTAGCCACAAGGGAAGCAATGCAGACCAGTGATAAAGCCAGTAGTCTCTATTTTTAAAGCAGTCTCTTCTTTTTCTGTAATGCTGATGGCCAAACTCAAGCTTTAAGTAATACTTCCCCTTGTGACCAGGCTGCTTTCAACTTTTCCATTTTATTAGAAGAGCTAAATTGAGGGTATTCCATGAGACTAATTTGGAGTTCAGCTATTGTTGTTGTTTTTAAATAAAAAATGAAAGTCAGAAGTATTCTAGTCATCAGGGAAACAGCACATGAAGTTAAGTTGGGAATAACCCATACCGTGCTGGGACTACAGAGTGTCTGTATAATGTTTGTGATGTGGGAAGTGTTTGATTATTGAAACCTGTCAGAAAGTGAGAATATGCATGACAGTAAATACTGGCTTTTATCGATTTGCTTATTTAATTGTTATTGCAAAACACTTAT
Source organism: Chamaea fasciata (assembly GCF_029207755.1). Classification (NCBI taxonomy): domain Eukaryota; kingdom Metazoa; phylum Chordata; class Aves; order Passeriformes; family Sylviidae; genus Chamaea; species Chamaea fasciata. The sequence goes on from NW_027094086.1 coordinate 31,180,395, forward strand.
TTTAAAAAGTCATTAAAAGTGCAGTCTTAAAGTGCTGCTGAGATATGTTTGCTATCGCCTAATTTGCCTTCTTCCTCCTCTTTGAAATACTGTAAAATAAATTTTCATCCCAGAAATTTGGAGCGAGCCATAAAAAAGCATGTTCTCAAAGCTTCATAGTCACTTAGATAATTCTGTGTAGGAAGTATTATTTTAAGAGATATAACAAAGTTGTAAGTAACAGTTTTTTCATCCTCCTATAATTTCAAAATAGCTCCTTAAAACAGCAGGCTTTGCAATGGTTTTAGGCTTTGGCTCACACATTGATTCTGAGCCAGAGAATACAGAAATGAATTTCAACCTCACCAAGGATGTGTTGGAAGTAACTGTGCAGAGCAGTTCTACAGATCCCACTGAAGTTCAGGAAAACACACACTTAAGAAGTAAGCAACAACAATGACATCTTTTACTTTCAATTATTTACCTATTTTGTCTGCTTACCTTGCTTGAAACATTTGCCATCAAACGTACAGTGAAGCCAGTGAAAATTTTGGTATAAACAATTTTTCCTAATAGATGTTTTTTCCCCATATAACAATTCATTGGTATCTAAAACAGCATACTAAGAAGAAGCTGCAAGCACATTCTGTTAGACACAGGGGTGACACAAGTTAATTTCATTGCTGTCAGGAGATATCTTGATGGGTATATATTGTGCGTTATCATGAGTTACCACAGCTGCAAGGGATTATGTCTTCTACTAATAATGGCATAATAGAATACCATAACTTGTCACAAGATTTCAAGTCAGCTATGAAATTAACCTATTTCATCACTGAAAAAAAAAGTCTGTACTGATTCCCCCCCCGCCTTTTTTTTTTTTTTTTTTTTTTTTTTTTAATGGGACTTTGGTGCTCTTGTAAATAGGAAAGTTTCAAGGAACTGTGGAATGGCTTCATTTATTGAATATACCTTGCATGTAGTTTCTGAAATTCACTCATCATATTCTGTGTACACAGATAATGTGAACCACAGCACAATTTTATAGAAAATAAACAATTAATGTCTTAAACCAATGGCAATTAAAGAAGTAAAATCTACCCTCTGACCTATGTCACATTCGGCACATGGCAAAATGTAATGTCAGTGTTTCCTACACCAACCTTTTCAGGCCATCAAACTTCACAACACTGAAGACTGACTTTATTAAGAAGTTCTAAAAACAGCACGCAAGACCCTAATTTATAGTTCTTAATTCCCTTTTAGCAAGAAATGTGAGAAGATAAAAATGAATCAACAAAGTAGTTCATTCTTAGGGAAAGAGATGGTTTTCACTCATGGATGAATTTTGTACCCATTTTGAGAACCTAATCAGCTCAGCAAATAAGCAGAGGTGTGCTACAGTACACACCAGGGAGGCTCTGGAATGTACCTGAGGGAAGGAGAGAGCACAACTATTTTCTCCAGTGGCAGTAAGCCATCAGGCTGTGTCATCCTAGCTTGTCTAATCAGTGGCTGTTAAAAACAGAGGTGAAGCCACAGTGAAGCCCCCCACTCAACACGATATTTGAAAACTACTTAAGAAAAGAATAACTGCTGCTGGCCATTTAAAAGTACCCAGACATTTAAACAGTTGGTCTTACTGTGAAAAGCAAGTTAAAAAAATTGACATTAATGGAGAAATAGCTTATTCGTCTCCTCCTAAGATTTTTCCAAGTAATTTGGCAGCAACAGCTCTGTTTTATCTGATTTGAACTATAGTTCCACTTTCACCATGGCCGTGACTGTACAGTTCAGATCAGATCCAAAAGCAGTGTTTACAACATATTGCTGAATTGCTCTAACAATTCAGTGTGTATATCAAATAGAAGGAAGAGAGTATCTTGCATAAGACCATATCGAGGCAAAAGAGCAATCAGCAGCTACTACCCTCTAGTTGTTTCCTGAGGGAAAAGAATAGCTCACTCAAGTGCCTCTCAATAATTCTTGCCAGGGTTTCCAGCAAGGTCAACAAAGCTTCATGGTCAATGGCTAGTGAGAGTGAAAGGATTAGCAAAAGCATTTAATTTTTGTCCATTGATGACAGCAGATCACTGAGCAATAAGATTTCCTTTCTTACTCTCAGGGTCATGTGGATGAGCTGTTCCTGCTGAAGTTGCAGGAATTAAACTTATAAAATATGCTTTGCAAAATTTAGGGGAGAAGTTAGATTTGATTTTAATTGTTTAGCAAACCCCAAGAGCTATAGTTCATAAATTAAAAGGTTTTCTGAGCACAAACATTAATTGAGTTATATGTGCTTTCTGAAATGTACTGTCAGTTAGTTCTTGAAAAGATTAATGTTCTTGTGATTTCTTTGTATGCATGTCTGAATTCTCTGCTTGTCCCTGTGGGTTCTGTTTAGTGGCATTTAGGTCCTCTGATGGAACAGATGACTTTTTGCAGCTGACAGTGTTGTAACAGGGATCAGAAAAAACTTATTGCTCTGACCCCCCCAGTCTGAAAGAAGAACTAAAAATGCAGATACAGGTAGAAATTGCTATTTAGTGCTTTCATTCTGTTGATAAAAATAGGCTTATTTTCTCTGATGAGGGAGGTCTGAGCCTTGCCAGAATCTTCCTAAAGCCTGTTGAAGGCATAGATTTCCCCAAAGGGTTTTGCTTTCTTTCCATGTTTAGCAGAGAGAATAATATTTCTGGGAAGGGAGACAGGCAGAGGTAGGGAAATGTTGCTTATGGTGCTGGTAGTGAATGCACATGCAATCTTTGTTTTCCCATCTTCCCATTCACAACCCAGGGCTTGCTCCAAAGTCATCACAGGAAGTCTCATCCACCTCTTCCCCTTGGTAGTGAAAGGAATTTCTACCTTAGTAACACTGTTCTTTCCTCTGCCTCTTCACGGGCAGTCACAGACACAGCTTTTCATGTTTTCATGATGTTTCTATATTAAAAATCTGGGAATTATAAATGCTTTATAGGTTTCTCTGACCAGGTCTGTGGAGGGAGCATCAACAGTAACTTTGTTTAGAAAACTCTCAGGAGACAGGCCAAATGCTGCTCTTTTTAAGACTTGAGGGAAGTCTGAGCTATCATGAAAAATTTCTTGGTTTTTTTAGGAAAAGAAATAGTGTCTCTTCACTTAAACTTCATCTGTGTCCCTTATTCTTCCTGTTCAAAAGCTGCCCACAGAGAATTAGTTTAAAAAAGGCAATTAAAAATGATGGTTTAAATTTTTAATTAATATTCATTAAAATTCTTTGTCTTTGCTTAAAGCCTGCACGTTATACTATCTTATCTATTGTTTGGTCATTTGATTTTTTTTTAAATGAGAATCTTGCAATAATTTTTTTGTCTCCATTGTATCAGTGGGGGATATAATTTAGAACAGAATTCAACATTGTAAGGGCTTCTCTTGGGTAACTTAATTGAACTGAACATCTTCAGCTGGGTTCCCAAAAGAGAGGGACTTCAACTAGGTCAGTAAAAGATATTGGGTGGAGAATGATGGTCTGCAGAGCCTTCAAGTGCTCAGTGGGACTGTGTTGGAAACAGAAATTCTCTGGGCTCTGCCTTCTGTATTCAAACTGCAAGATAACCTTCTTCCCTAAATACATAAATTACAAGAGGGAGTGAGATCAACCTCAGATAATCCTAGGAGAACAGAAGAAATGAGCCCTCCTGTGAGAAGCAAGAAGACTAATTGTGCTGTAAGTAAGCTAAAAGCTGCCTAATAGCAAAATTTAATAGAAAAAGTACAAAGGACTCTTATACCCATCAATATGTGTTTAATCATAAAACAAAATATACAGGCAGGTTGGCTGCCAGTGCAGAGCATTATCTAGACATATAGGTCATGTGTATCCACATTTCTACTCAATGGACTTATACCATGTACAGAAGGCCCTTAGATTCATGCTGCTTGCCGAGTCTTTGAGCAGCTTACTTTCAGCAGAAACCAATCAATTTTATGAAAGCAAAATGAAAGTCATCCCAACTGACAAGAGGCCTAATGGCAGACCATTGCTCTTTTCACTGGTAATAACAATACTCCCAAATATTAGAGTTAAATTAAAATACACACGTGTCCAAATATGTAATTTCTCAGAGTTTATGATGGTGGATACCTATGGTTAAATACATAGGTCTGAGTCAGTAACTGAGACCACACCCCTGAACAGCATTTTAAAAGACAGATTTTAATTATTAATGCGTGGTAGATATAATTTATTGTTTCCATTGGCGCTCTTAGAAGCCATTTCATTAAATTTCAGGTATCAACAACTAAATGAGTAATGACCTAATTAAATATAGTACAACACAAACTCTCAGTGGGTCAGAGTCTTGTGTGGCATACAAAGCTAAACAACAGAGCAGACAAAGGGGTCCCTGAAAACAATCATAAGTTTGTAAGGACCTGTCAACTCAGAACCATCAAGAAACTCAATATTTTATTCTAAAATGGATTAAGCAAACCGTACAATTTCCTTTCTCCCCTAAGGTTTAATATATTTTAATTGATGTAATTCTGCATGTGAATGTCCAAAGAGGACTTCAATGTAGTTGCACTGCTTTATTTAAAAGATATGTTTTTAGTTGAATTCATATTGAATGACCTGAATGTTCCTCTTTCTCCCCATAAGAAGCTTTAAATAAGCAATGTCTTAAAACTGCATTTTGAGAAGGATAGGAAACATCTTTGGGCACCTCCCTTCCTCTTCTCTTCTTCGTAACTGGTGCTGATGGACTGTTTGAGTACTCTCCTCCCTTTCCCATGCTAGGACCATTGCAGAGTGGTGTCAGAAGCTCTGCTCAAGCACAAGCAGAATCACCTGATTTCTCCTTGGGGTGTCAGATGAAGTCCATTGAAGCAGCCTGGTTTTGGGTTTTTTTCATGCTGTGCTGTACCTGAAGTATTGCAAAATTCTAAAGAGATGAGGAAAAGTTTGTACATGATCTTTTGTTTGAATTACTTTTCCCCTTTCCAAGATGCAGCTTGTGCTGAGGTAATAAGAATGTACCTTTTCCCCTCATCCATTTGTGAAACAAAACACAAAGCAAAACAATTCCATTATCTAGATCACAATACATGTATTTCACACATTTCACGTTCACCTCAGTCAAAGTGCCTGAGAAAACAAAATAAAAGAGCAATCTGCTTTCACATTCAGAAGCAATAGTGATATTGCAAGATGACAGGAGGGATTTTTTGTATACTGTGTGAAAAGGGATAAAATTTACAAGTTAAAAACCAAAAAACTGATAATTTTCAGTTTTTTTTCAGACACTATAATATGATTGGCATTCAAAGCAATGCAGTTTCATTGATCCCCGGCCAGGTGGCGAAAGGCAGGTGTACGCATTTCTGGTCAGACCACTTTGTAATTTTCTAGATTAATCTCTCTATTTTTTTTTTTCTTTTCTTTTCAGGAGTTTATCACTAGCCTGCTCTTCTGAGAAACCCCTGATTCTAGATCAGCCATTGCAACCTGAATGCATTTACAGTGAAAGCTGTGTGAGAATTCTCCCTGGGCTTCTGGGAATGCCAGATTGATTTGTGTTACTAGTGTTTAGTAGAGCAGTAGGTTACTACAAAAAGTGATTTTGAGATATGATCTCAAGTCGAAATCCATAGCTGTAGGGAGTGATACTTTGAACTAGATATTTTTCCTGCATTTGGGGACCCTTAGATTGCCATCAATAGTCAAAAAGCACATAGTCCTAAAGTAATCCTAAGATGTTTACACTAAGTAGCTGTGGAAACTCAGTGCAGGCAAGATATTAAATTAAACGTTAGAGCATTTTAATTTTTTTAGATATTATTTACTGAAACCTGGGGTAGGAGAATGCACTGAACTGAAAATACCAAGCAAGGGACAAAAATCCATTTGACAAATCAGGTCACTAAGGAACTCTCTGAGGCTTTAGCTGTTGAAAAGACTTAATTTTTTAAGACAAGCTTTTTTTTCCATCATGCTGCAACATAACCTTTTCTTTCTTTCTCCTCTGTCCCACTCAAGCTGCTATACTTTAGGATCAGTTCACTCTGTTGAAAACCCATTGTAAAAATGTCAGGGTTCATATAGCTCATTGCTATAGATGACCTTGTAGTACTCCTTGCTCTTACATCACTTCTTTTAATTTCACCTTCCATTAATCATCCCTATTTCTCTCTAGTTACAATGCATCTATTATACTGTTGTTGGATTTTTTTTTCTTTCCTCTGAAGATTCCTGGTCTGCTGTTTTTTCTTGGTCTTTCTAATATTTTCCTTTTCTTTTTTCCTTTTATTGCTCTTATATAATTTACTCTTTTTATCTCAGAAATAATTATGTTTTCTTATAGACAATGCCTGTAACAATGCCTGATTAAAATTTGTGCAAAACTTTTTTTTATGTTCAACCTACAACATGGATTAGTTCTTGGCAATGTTATTGCTATATAAATTGTTCTTCATCCTGCCTTACTTATTTTCATGTAAATTCCCCAATGTGAAGCAGAATCCCTTGTTGTACTCGCCACACTTCCCACTTAGCCTTCCATTTCTAAGCTATTTTTATTTTTCCCATCCTATTACATGTACATTCTCAAAGTCAATTTGTATTCTTGAGAAACTCTTTTGGACCTTTCTTTTCTAGTTAACCTAAAGCACCATTCCAAATCATATTCTTTTAAACATCTTTCTTCTTTCTGTTATTCTTTCACTGACATGAGTTTTTACTAGGTATTTAAAAATTTATATCTACAATTTTGTTACACTTTAAAGCTGTATTTTTTCTTTCTACAATTCTAACTATCCCTTCTATCCTTAAATGCCATAGTCTGACATTTTCCTTGCCTTTTTAGTAGTTATTGTATCTCTGCTTTTAGCTAAACACAGTTTAATTTTTGCTAATAACTTTCTGGTAAAAGTTCACTGTGTTTTTTCTCAAAATCTGAAATAAAATGATAAATTTTTATTAATTTCCTAAGTATATAAATGATATTTCTTCTGTATGATTAAATTGAGTTCATACATATCTACCAGTGGACAAATACCAGTCAAAAAATAAAAGGAAGGAGTAAAAAATATAAGATTATACATTTCTTTTTAAATTGTTACAATTCAGAGACTACCTTATCTGATTCACATCCTATTGTTAGAAAAAGGTTTTTATCAACTCCAAATTTACCTCAATATTACAGCACAGAATCAGGAGAAACTGTAAGTGCAATTGGAAATATGTGCTGTCATTCCATTGTATAACAATCTTTAATTCAGATGATTTTGGTTTTATACTTATGATTTTCATTCCCCTTGAGCAACACATAACTATTTTTCCCTGCTAACCTCCTAAATATCAGTGTAAGAGTTTGATCATAGTGACATAAAAACTCAGTGTACTATGTAATTTTATTTTCAATCTGAAATTGAGAAATCCTTTTCAATGTTGATAGTCTGACCTATAAATCTATCACCTAGAAAGTACCTTGCAAACATTTTCTTCTTTCCCATAGTCAGTCTTTTAAAATCAATTTGAATCTTTTGTTTAGTGAATAATAAATGGAACTTTTCTGATTACAGAAAAGATTTCAGCACACATCTAATATGATGCTTAATATGATGCTTAATATGATGCTTAATATGATACTTAATATGATGTTTTCTTTCCTTTTTGCAACTGTTAATTATCCTTGTCCTATTACAAGTCTAGTTACTCTCTGGTCTGCCTACACAATTCAATTAATATCACCTTATATAAAAACACAGGCAGTTTCTCTCTACCTTATGTTTGATGGTTTTCCTTCTTCTTATGCTCCTGCCATATAACAGCCATTATTAATGATCACTTCTTCAGTGCCACATTTCCTGGAGATTTTAAAGTGGTTACTTTCTCAGCACCCTCCCTTAAGAAGCTTTTATGTGGTTCAAATTCCATTGCTAACTATCAGGCTATTTCTAACCTTCTATTTCTTAGTAAAGTTCTTGAAAAGATATTCTGTTCTTAACTTTCCAAACACCTTGTTAATAGTAATCTCATTGATTGTTTCCAAGTAGGGTAGATTTTCATCTCCGGCATAGAAACTGTTCTATTCCACTTACAAGAGTTGAAGATCTCTTGAAATCTTACCTAGTGATCATAGTTCTTTTCCCTCCTCATTATTTTAGATGACAGTATGGCATTTGGAAATAAGAACTTAATATTTTATTACAGTATTACAGATCATGAGATATTTCCAATTCTTGACTACTTCATTTTAATGGTAGCACTTTTTCCCTCTAGTTGTTATTTGTCCCTTTTTTTTTTCTGTTGTCATTTTATTTTATTCATTTTTGTAATGTATTTGATCTGTTAACTCTTTCTTTTTTTTTTTTTTTTTCTTCATTTGAAATAGTCCTGCAATTACTGGAATAATATTATAATGGCAATAACATCACACTCTGACATTTGAATTTTTAATAAATTACTGATCAATTCTTAACTGCAGTGTTTTTACCAAGTGCTACTTAGCGATGCAGAAGAAGTTCAGCCATTTATCTCAGAACTTAATTTTGTATAAGTTACTTTCATTTTCATACACTTCAGGAACAGCTTGTGTTCCTCAAAGAAAATTCTGCAAATTAACATACTGTACTTGCATGTCAGCTCACTTGCACAGCTAATTAAATATTTCTCATGTGCATTACAGATGATGACTACTTCAGTTTATGTTTCAGAGATGTTTTCCAACATTCTGTGATTTATTTATAAGTATATCTATGGCACTAATCATTGGAGTATTTGAGCACATAGAAATGATTAAAGATACATCAAAATTACTTCTGGAAGGTACCACTTTTCTTTCTCTGCTTTGAAGCTGTTTCTTTACCATAATCTTCTGGAGAATGATTTCTCCTGTGTTCAGTGTCATTACTACATACCTATTGGGGAATGCCAGTTAATATAGATATGCCTTGTAGTGAGCTTGAAAGTCATGTGAAAGAGGCTCCACTTGTTTGGGATCAGCTTTGTAGGAATTTGTTTCTTACTATTGGCCTGTTGCTGAGAATGCTCACCTTTCCATTGTCACAAGATGAAAACCAGGGATCTATCAGCCAAGTATCCCAAATGAGTGCAGCAATCACACTGGGAAATTGTGAAAGACAGTGCTTGAGGTAAGTGGGCTTCAGCCTTTCATATGTTTGATGAGGGAAGGGAAGGGAAGGGAAGGGAAGGGAAGGGAAGGGAAGGGAAGGGAAGGGAAGGGAAGGGAAGGGAAGGGAAGGGAAGGGAAGGGAAGGGAAGGGAAGGGAAGGGAAGGGAAGGGAAGGGAAGGGAAGGGAAGGGAAGGGAAGGGAAGGGAAGGGAAGGGAAGGGGAAGGGGAAGGTTTTCAAGACACATAATTTTAGTATGAAGACCTCTCTAGTTTCTCTTTATCTTAACTCACATAGACTTCAGTTCCATTTTGAGGCAAAATTATTCTCTATTAATATTTAAAGAATCAAGATTTTGGCCACAGTACTTAGGTAAAAGCAAAACCTATTTAAGGAAATTATAGACAATGTTAAAAATTAATTCCTCAAATAGGTCTTGTGATGATAATTGTCTGCTTTGGAACACATTGCCTTGAGAGAAAACAGAACTAAAGCGCAAGTATTTTTTCCCTGTCTGAAAAAAACTACATAAATTGTAAATTGAAAAAAAAAAAATTCTTGTATATTCCCCTTCTGGAAAACCCTACACTAAAATTTTGTATCAGTTATGGTCCCTCTGGAGTTTCCATTTCCCAAAAAGGAAAAGACAAAAATTTTTTATCAGGAGTTGAGTTTTACTTGTATACTGTGTTGCCACTTATTTGCAGAAGAGGGGGAAAAACCCCCAACCTGATAAAGTTCAAATTTGGTTGTGTGTAAATTTATTTTGACTTAAAAGACTACAGATTTTACACATGTGCTGCAAAAGGCATGCAGGCATATCCATGACTTTATTCTAAAGTCTGTAGGACGACAAAATCTCTTCAAAATTTTTCAGGATCCTATTTCAGCATGGCAGACAAGCAGTAACAAGAAAAAGAAGTGGTAAAATTAAGCAGATATTGCAGGGAGATTTGCAACAATATTTCCTCTGACCATTTTCCCATGCCACAGCTCACTGAACATCGATGCAAGATTCCAGAGTTTTAATGAACAGTTAGCATGCTAATGTGGCAACAGATGAGCAGATCTTTTCAAGAGGCAGTTACTGTAGAGACCTCAAAAACTAAGGTAAATTTGAGTGACAAATCATAGGTAAAACAAAAGCAATTAAAATTTAGAGGATCGCTACACAAAAGGCAAAACGTTATAACTCTTGTGAAGTTTATCTTTAAAGAGATAAGACAAACAAAGATTTTATTCAAAAATATAAAATATGGATCACTTGGAGTGGATTGTTCTGTTTCATTTTCAAAAGGGAAAACCCATCCTGCTTTGAGATTTTGCTATTTGTTTGGCTATTTTTTTTTCCTTCTCTCTAGAAGTTTTAACAACATGAATAGGAAATCATTTATACTTCTAATTCACAGGTACCCCAAAATGAAATAGCACTCTTTCCCTACTCCTGCTTCAAGAACCATACAGCTCTTATCATTAATATAACAAAAACTGCATGAAGGAATGCATAGTGAAAGAGTTTACTTCTTGCAACTCTACATATTAGACAAAAAAAAGTCACAGATTTGCTTCAGTAAAAATGTGTTAAAAAGAATGTAGTATATCACTTTCAAGTTTGCATTATACATAAAAAAGTATGACAGAATCAAATACACTGTTAGAATAATAAGCTATAACCTAAGCTAAAGGGAACACCTGAATGCCTGGAGTTTTGTTTGGTGGAATATCCAAAATATGTTTCCTGTTGATTGTTCTGTGCTACAAGGGCCTTAGGAGATTGATTCTTCATTAATTAGTAAAAAATTTGCAGGGCCAAATGCAGTTTTGCATGGGTGGGAATGGGGAGAAGGGAGACGAGGAGACATCCAGTTCAGACTGGGGTGTCTCCTGCTGTGTGTCACTGGTCAGACAACAAAACAACGGGAGCCTTTGCACAGCCAGCTTGTCCTCTGAGTCTGTGTGCAGGTGGCCTGACAGGCACCTGGTTGGGAATGAGTAAAGTGACTGTGGTATTGCTGATGCCTTAAGTTTTATCTTTCATGTTTTTCAGATTCTCTGTGGCTTAGGTGTGTAGCTCTGAGCCTCATATTAAGTGCCAGTAAGCTCTCTTCACAGGGTAGGTAGACAAAATAAATTCTTTTCCTGCTGAGGACCAAGGGCAACTCTCAGGCCCAAAAGCAGAAACAACAGTGGACTGGAGGGAGAAACAAGAAGGATGGGACATCGCAACCTGAAGCTGTAATTAGACAATTAACCCCAATATGCAAATGGTCCAAAACTTATAAAAGTGTGAGACCTTGTGACTGGTCGACCATTTTGTGACTATTCTTAGTCCATCTTGGGTGTAGCCCTGGTCAGGCTTTTTTCCTGCCCAAGGTGTACCCTTAAAGGCCTTTCAATAAATACCTACTTTATCCTCTAGCTCTGTCCAGTCTGTGTTTCAGGTCAGCCTTCCTAAGGCATCACTGCCACCACATTTCCCCCTCTGGTGCAGCCATTCTTTGCTGTTAGGGGCAGCAGAGTATGGAGCAAAGCTGGAAAGTACCTGATTACAGTATGGAATGACTTGAAGTGATATATCAGGAGTAGAACTGGAAATTAAGGAGAAAACTTGGAAAGAATATTGATAAATAAGTTTTAGCAGAGCTCTAGTATCTGAAAAAATATCTTTCTGGGATCTAGTATTTCAGGGGCAAATGTTAACCTGGACAAGGTAAGCACAATTTAAGGGGAGGAGACAAGAAAAATGGCATGAAGTAGCAAATAAAAATGACTACACTCTATCCAGTACTTGGGAAAAAAGCAAGAAGCCAAGAAGCCTGAAGTATAGAGAGTTTTGTGTTATACTAAACACAATAGGATACATGTCCTTATGGCATGAGTGAGAGTAAAATTTTACAGGAAAAAAAGGAGTGCAAAATAGCGTGTCTAAAATTTTGAGAATTCTGTAAAATGTTTGGATTGAGGGCAAGAGGAATTTTGTTTGCACTAGAATACTGGTGTACTAAAGACCTGGAGGCTCTATGCATTTTTTTAATAACATAGAAAGTAGAAGAGCATATGGTGGCTCACTCAGGGTAAATTCAGAAAGAATCAAATCAAACCCAAGGGAATAAAATTTCTTTTTAAAATACAGGCACAGACATACACAAACACAGACATACACACAGAATTGCCCAGAAAAAAGACCTCACTAATATTTTACAATATTTTTTGGCACTGAACTGTTTAGGTCTGATACACATATTTTAAAATTTATTGTGGCTTAAGTATACAAAAAAAAAGAGATTTCTGCTAAGCAGTCACACTGAGAAAGTGCTAGATACCAAATATTATCTGTATGAGCACCCTTTGTTAGGAAAATATGAGGCTTTTGTATTGCATTTGCTATAGCAGATACTACCTGCACTTTGGTATGCTCAATTATCTGGTCTTAACAGCAACATACTTCATTTTAATATCAACCTTTTACTACAGTCAGCAAATATTGTGAATTTTGTTTAAATTGACATGTCATATGTTATTATAAAATATGAAAAGGAATGATTGGGTTTTTTAGAGTTAGGCAGAATCATTTTACTGTGGTTTGGCTCAAATGAATAGCATATTTTCTTTTAGACAAGCCTCAAAAAAACCTATGAGAAAATAGAGCAACCAATGAAACAAACATTAAAATGTGAAATACGAACTAATGATTGTTTACATTTTTATTAAATTACTTACAGATCTGACTGCATCTTAACCTTCTCTTGTACTGGAAGATATAAATAATCTTTTTATGAGGTGGTTGATAACTGAGATAATACAGGTATCAATTTTCGTGCATGTATACAAATCACCTTTGCACTCTGTATACTACTTTATGTGTGCTAGCCAAAACTGGTTGTCAAGATTTGTGTTTATAACAATAACAACCAAAAAAAAAAAAGAAGTGGCATTCTCTAGGGGTCGTCATTGACTGTTTTTTTATACAGTTATCTTAATGCTGAACTCAAGAGTAAGTGGGAGTCAGTCATCACAACCTCCTCATGAGATGAAGACAGTGAGATTAAAGTTGAAAAATCTACTATGCTATTGAGTGTAGTTCTTGATCGTACCCTGGAATCAACACTCAAAATACAGTGTAAAAACAGGCAGAGATTTTAAGACAAGCATAACTTCCAGTTGTCTGAATGCTGTTCTAAAACTTCCTTCCGTTATCTGCTTTTTGTTCAAACACTGGGCAAATACAGACATTGGTTATGAAAATAGTAGCTGGAGAAGTATTACTGAATTATTAATTGATGTGACATTTACTCTAGTCTATTATCAAGAAAGTTCTTTCTTGGTGACTTGTTTCACACTGGCAAAGCTGTATATATTTTTTATCACTAGAAGATGATTTGAAATTCTTTTACTTCCAACATTTATATGCTAGAAAGATTGGTAGCTCACAATATCTTCCTAAAGATGATACATCCTACATGATCCAGTTACTTGCTCCTCTAGATATTTTAAAAAGCAGAGAGAATAAAAAGTGCTGTGGCAGGGAGCAGGCACAAGGACACAACAGTGATTGTTATGGAAAACACACATCCATGATTTCTATATGAGGTAATATTCCCAAAGGACTGGGAAATAGTAAGCAAAAAAATTGAGAAGCCCTAAAAATAAGCAAAAATAAGCAAAAATGTATCATTGTCTTTGAGAAAAAAAAGGAAGGAGAAGGGAAAGGAAAAGAAAACAAATTTTGAACAGGAAGTTGACAAAAAAAATCCCAAAATATATAGTCTTTCATGTATGCCTTCTTTGCTTATTTGCATACTGCTTCCCCATATTTTCAGCTATAATTGCTAGTTTTGAGCAGCGGACCAGCATGGTTCATACTCTAGTACTCATCCATTCAAATTTCTGTATTCAATAATATATTAATAGGATATTCTTCGAGATTGGACTGATCATTCAGATATAAGTGATATTTTTTCTAGAGACAGACACATATTTTCCATCAGTATACATTTAATTTTTTTTCTGTAATAAAATTGATCATGTCCTCAAAAACACCCTAGGCTTGTTGAGCTTGTCTCTTACTCAGGACTTTAATTCTAATAGATCTCCTTTATCCCAAAAGAATTTGTTGTTGATAGGAATTTTGTTTGTAAAGAACTTCAGATAAGTGTGTGTTGAAAGATTTTCCCATACAGAGAGTTCTGTTTAGGAGGCATTTTCATTTTAAGGATTATCACACCACTGGGAATTCTGAGCTTTGTACACTTATAATCAAATCAAACCTGCTTCCTCTGAAAGTTTTCATCTCTCAGAAATATCCCTTTTGAGATTCATATTAGTGATTTTATCCACAGAGATTTTTTACAGTTAAATTAAATCTTCATGAAAGTGTTTTTTCCTCACTGGAGAGAAGAACTTGAAGGAACAGAAGACATAATGCTCTTATATGTCCATTTCTGCCCATTTGAGTAGAAAGTGCATGAAAACTGTTTGACTTCCCTAGAAGCTTTCCATACAAGTAAAGTATTGTACTCCAGAAATAGTCAGGAAGCATATTGCCTTATTTTCATTTACTACTTCTTGTCTAGTCTATTTACTGCCACTGGTGGCCCAGAATTTCAGTCCAGGTCTCAGTTAGTAGAAGTATTGCATGCAAGAATATCTTAAGTCAGAAGTAGGGGATTTTTCCAATAAAAAAACACCACTCAAATCTCACGTCATCCCTCCCCAGGTACAGATATTTATAAAAACACCCATTTAAAATACACATGTAGTTTATGTTATTTTTATACTATAGTATTTTAAAGATAACTCTGCCATTAATTCTTGTATGCTACCTGAGAAATAATGTAGGCTGATGAAGATATCAATCAATAAGGGAAGGGACAGGTCAAAAAGGCAGGCAGGCAGGCAGGAAGGAAGGGAGGAAACAACATACAGGTCCTACATATCCTTCAGTAGTTGGGAGACTGCAATGCTAACATCAACATTGTAAAAACTTTACTTATCCACCAAATTGGAGTGAAGTCTTTAGACAAGAAGTTGTCACTTTTAAACAGTTCTAATTCTTACATTATGCGACTCAAAATGTTAAGTATTTTGTTATCAAAAATATCTCATTAAGACAGACTAAAACCATTGCTACTGGTTTGAAGAGAAATCAGGCTTTCTCCTACATCTGACACCATCACAAGTCATATTGCATTATTTAAGTCGCTAATTGTGTCTGTGCACATCAAGCTGCATTGTAATTAATTTTGGATCATAGTCACAAACTGTCATTTGTCTAGTCCTTTATAATTCAACTTGCTGTTCATTCAACTATTTTTTTTGCAATGTACTTTTCTTTTCTATAACACACTCTTACCACTCCATAATATCAACAAATATTACGTTGTCTTTTACAAATTCCAGTTTCTCTCAAGTATAAAATTAGCTACATTGCCCCTTAATTTCCCAATACCGAAGAGTGCTGAGAACCTTCAGTTGCTATGAGATGTAAAAGGAACAGAGAAGACTCAGCCTCTTGGAAAAATGAGCCCTCTTAATGTATATGAATTTATATTGGACATGAATTTTCCTGTTGTGCCACCAATTGATCAGTGAATACAAAAAAAAACCCAAAACAAAACCAAAAACAAACAAACAAAACAAAAACAAACCCAAAACAAAACAAAAAAAAGGGCATAATTCTTCTTGTTGTTATTTTCTCAGGTTCTGAACATTGATATCATTTCATTGTACACCTTAACCAGAGTAACAAGCACTGGAGAAACTTGCACTGTTCACTACCCTAATTGAAATTTTGTTAAATTCTCCAGAGATGGAGATGAAATCCTTCTGTAGATGAAATCCTGCTTAGACTTCTCCTGCAGTGCTGATTAGTTTGACTAGTTTGTTGCAGTACAGCTACTCTGACTTTCAGAGTGTCCCCACAGAGAATTGAGTAGACCCTTCCATGACTCTCTTCTCAGATATCTCACATGGAACTAAGAACCAGAACAAGATCAAACGCCATTAAAATACTATGATCAGTTTTTATTTTCCTACCACGTCCCAGCCTGATTTACTGCATAATACAGACAGATTGTCTGTCCAAGCAAAACCCAACAAACCCAGACCCTCTTTAATATCTCTTTTCGCCCTTACTATTGACTTCTCACCTGACATAAACGCAATCCAACTCTGAATATAAAATTATTGATGGTGTAATGGCCTTCTCTATGGTGTTCCTCTTCACAGAACTAAAATGCTGTATGCATGGGGTCTTATCTTCACAGCATGTAGGAAATATACTGCTATCCTCATTTTGTAACATAAAATGCATAAAGGAGCATCAAAATAAACCACTAAGTTTGGGTGCTGTACCAGTTTGAGTTTTTAGCAATAATAGCATTTGTCTAAAATATCATGTTCTCACAACACAATTCCTCCTAAAATTACTTGCAGCTAAAAACGCTCTTAGTTTTGAAGACGGGGGCAGAAATTTCTCAGATTGGATAAACTCAATTGACAGCTAGCTGTAAAAGGTTTTGCTTTAAGGAAGTACTCAGAAAAACTTAATTATTTTGTAGTGAATCAAATCCTACAGAGAGGCCTTAACTCTGAGACCACTTTTTCTTTTCCTAGAGTCTCCATTTTTGTTCTTATTTCTTGCAGTGAAGAAGGCAGATTTTTCCCTCTATACAGGGCAAGATCCATTCACATGTTTTTTACACTATTGTATCATGAGGTTGTTTGGCTCGATCTGTTTTCAAGATCTGTCTGGAACGAAAATCAAAACAACAGTAAAAACAGAAGTCCTCCATTTCTAACTGATAAACTATTTCAACATGATGCTTCTGTGATACTGGAATTCTTGATTTTTACCCCATGAATATTTAATTTTCCTAAAACATGAGGGAGAAAATAGCATTTTTCCTTTACAGGAATTCTCAGCCTCAGCATAAAGAAAAAGAAATTGTTAGACAATTAGAGTGATGAGTAACTGGATTAGGCCATGTGTTTCTATTGTTAAAAGAAACTACATTCTAGAATCATGAAGAAAGCTGTAGACTTATTAAAGATTATCAAAGAAGACCATGGCAGTGGTTCTCCATCAATCATATGAAGTTCAACAAGGGAAAGTGCTGAATTCCCCCCCTAATATTGGGCAACCCTGGATGTACAGGCAGGCTGGGGAATAAGAGGCTGGAAAGCAGTGCCACAGAAAGGCACCTGAGGGTCCTGGTCAGGAGAAAGTTGAATCTGAGTCAGCAGAGCCCTGGCAGCCAGGAGGGCCAACCCTGTTCGGGGGGGCATCAGAGACAGCATCATCAGCCGGGCAAGGGAGGGGATTGTCCTGCTCTGCACTGGGGCTGTTTTGGTTGCCACAATATAAAAAAAAGCATTAAGCTGTTAGTGCCCAAAGGAGGGCTAGGAAGATGGTGAAAGGCCTTGAGGGGAAGCCATATGAGGAGTGGTTGAGGTCACTTGCTCTGTCCAGCCTGGAGGAGACTGAGGGGATACCCCATTGCAGTTACAAGTTCCTCATGAGGGGAAGAGGAGGGACAGACACTGATCTCTTCTTTGTGGTGACCAGTGACAGGACCCGAGGGAATGGCCTGAGGTTCTGTTAGGGGAGGTTTAGGTTGGATATTAGAAAAAGGTTCATTACCCAGAGAGTGGTTGGACACTGAACAGGCTCCCCAGGGAAGTGGTCACAGGACCAAGCCTGGCAGATTTCAAGAAGTGTTTGGGCAATGCTCTTGGGCACATGGTGTGACTATTGGAGATGGTGCTGTGCAGGACCATGAGTTGGATTTGATGACTCTTGTGGGTCCCTTCCAACTCAGGATATTCTGTGATTCTGTGATTCCGCAAAACACAAAGAAAGCAGCAAGAAAAAAATCTTTATATAAAGAAAAAAGTTGCATGCATGCGTAAAAATTATATCTTGACCTTTTCAATGATCAGTTTATGTCCAGAAGCATAAGAGCTGATAAAACTTATTTTTGCAATATAACTAGAGATGTTGTTATTGGACATAAATTAATCTGCCCTTTTGAAAAATTCAGCTATAATGTCTATATTCTATACTGTATAAGCTTTCTAAGTTTTAAAAAAGCAAAATGGCATACAACTGATGAGCTGTGCAGTCATATTTTTCATAACGTTGTATTCCCAACATGACTTATTTATCATTGCTTTACTACTGTATAGAATAACAGAGTATAATGCTTGCTAAAGTCTAAGTACTTACATAAACTCATTTATGCAGGACTTGCTTCTCCAATAAGTATATTATTAGTACTGTATTAATTCCAGTATGCTGCTAAAATTATATCATGATAGTAATTTGGAAATTTTAAATAGCACTCATAATGTTTCAAAGATATTTTCAATGCTACCTGTCATTCATTTTAGCCTAGTAATAATGGGTTGGAAAGTATCATCTGACAGTAAAAATCTTCATGAAAGTGAAATTATGAACATAATGTCTTAAGCAGTTAGCCTTGGTACTTAAACACACATTTCAAGTTAAATTTTGTGCATGACTAGTAGGGGTTCTTTTCAGATTTTATTTTATACACTTCAAGAAACCTCTGGTCACTGTTCTGCAACTCAGGTGTATCATGTCCCTTTTCTTCAGTCAATTATGCAAAAAATGTAATTTCCAGGGTGCTTGTCTAAATTTGAAGTTGAATAGCCAACTTAGCAGACATAAACTTCAAAATAATAGCATCTTTTAAGATGTCAGGGACATCTTGAGAACATCTAGTTTAGATGAGAGTCAGAATGTCTTCTCGAAGCCCTCTATTCAGAAAGCAGCATTAAGCTGTCTTTGTAAGGCTGAACCAAACCAGTTCTCTCAGCCTGTTCAGCTGCTGACTGCTTTGGTAGGCCACCCCTGTGCTCAGGCCAGCTTGTGAATGCATTTCTTGTACTCACAATTCTGGATTTTATTTTAGTTCATACATATCCAAATTCTCTGTTAGTCACTTTTATTGCCTGTGTTTGCAATAATGTAGATGGCAATGGGCAAAGCAGCTGCATTAGAGTTACTTTGGACAACAGAGTCTGTAGGTGCTTTCAGGGAAAATACACCAATAGTTTGCTGTAGCACTCTTGTTCCAATATGTAATTTTGTGTCTTGCTCCCTAAAAACAAAGTATTGCATATCCACCTACAGGATACGTCCAGTTGCAGCAAAGATACAAGGCAAACTGAGTAATAGCCTGGAAAAAAAAAATAAACGAAGTGGCAGGCTTGGTTCAAACACTTCATAAAATGCTGGAGGCACATCTTTTACATTTTTGGGACAAAATCGCTACAATTTAGAGAACTATATGCTTCTTATTGAGCAACATAAGCAATATTAAGCATTATTATTGGAAGCATAGACTATTCATCTATTGTACAATATTCATACTCAAAGAAGCAGTAAATTAACTTTTTCCTGGAAAGGGGAAGGAAGGTACAGTGCAAAGCTCTACATAGATCTCCATCAATGACAAATGCAAGGATCAAGTTTTGTGTTTTGGTGCATTTTTGTGCTGATATGTAGCAAACATCTTCTAGTTACTCATATCAGGTTCCCTCATTAACATTAGATCACCTTAATTTAAGGACTGAATAGGTACTGTAATCAAAAGCAGGTGTTTTGTGATTAATACAAAAGAAAAGAAAAGGGAATTAATTTGTGACATGAGCCTATATTAACTTTCCAGGCAAAACATTTTAAATAACACCTCTTCTATGATTTGTAAGTGGATACAGCTAGACAGGGATAAATCTACAGAAGTTCTTTTTTTTTTAGGCCATTTTTGAGCTCTTTTGGCAGTCAGACTCAAATGGGCTCTGTGAACAGCAGCAGCACAACAGTAAGTCAAAACCCTTCTACTTCACCCAGCATTCGGGGCAAAAAAATTTTATTTCTTATATGTGAATGGAAGTTCTATGCACATGAGTAATATGCCTTATTCCTGGGCAGCTCCTTTAAAATAATTCTGTAATCAAGACAATTCCTAACATGGCAGTGAGTGGAGTCACAGAATGAGGGTGAATTCCTCTTTCTGACTCAGAATATCTTCTCAGGAATGGCGATTTTTTTTCAATAAAAATATACATGGTTTCTAGTAGGTTTCACCTACTGACTTAAGACATGGGTTTGCCAAAAAGGCAGCAATGACAGGCTCTAGGGATACCTGAACTCGAGTTGAGGGTGGGGGGCATCTGCATTAACTGAATCCATGGCAAAATGAGATATTAAAATTGCATTTTTGATTAGGAATATAATCTGAAATTCTTTGTTACACAGGATAAGGTCTTGCAGTGGGAAGTAATTTCATTGTATTTTTGTATTTTGTGTTAGTTTCAACTGCATGCAGTTGTTTACACAGAAGAATCATGAGTAATGCTTAGCACGGAGCTTAGAGTGTTGATGGTAAAGCCAGATTTTGATGTTCCTTAACTGCTTTACAGACCATTTTTCAAATCTGGCTTCAGAGATGCTTATGTAACTATATACAAGGACCAATAACATCAGCATGCCATATGAGCAAGTCACCGTGGTTTGATTTCAAATACTGCTGTGCATTTAATAGCTTCCTGCATGCTTTGAGTTTTTGTCCTAACAATGATTTTATTTTGAAGCGCAAATTAGCAGATTATTATTGATAATTCACGTACTCAATAAAAAATGTTCATATTGCTTGGTACTTTAAAGTAAATTTTTTCTTTCCTCTGAAAAGTATACCATAATATCTAAAAAACACACCCAGAAAAATGTGGTTTATAGGCGATCCAACTCTGTTGATGTTAAGATCATCATTTTTCCTTCACTGCTTCCCTGACACTTTCATGTCAGCCTGTATTCTCACAACAATAGGATTTTTTGATTAGGGATTTTTAAATTGTATGTAGAAAAAAATCTAAGTTCCAAAATGATACTGGATCCTTGTTTTCATTTATTGTAAACCAATCTTTAATAGATTAAATAGATTGTAACTTGTATGAGGTGTTACAGAGGACAAAGAAGATGCAAAAAATATATGCAATATGAATGCATAAGCATTTCTCCAGAATCTTTTTTAAGGAATTGTAATAAACAAGATTGCTAGTAGGAAACTCTACTATAAAGTGTAAAGCATTTATAAGAAGTTTGACTTTTCGTTTTGCTTCATAATCCCATGTAGTTTTAATTTGGTGACCTTAGCTATGATAAACACAAATAAATTTCAGTCTTCTATTAAAGTTTCTGCTGCATTTGCTTTTACATATTGAAAAATAATCAACAGAAATTACAGTCCTCTGGCACAAAGTGGATGGTGGACAAAATCTGTTATATGTATTATAAAACCAACCAAAAGTCTATATGAAACATTTTGAAAGTTAAGCTCCAAAGGGAAAAATAAGGCTAACTATTCCCCACATTTCAATTTCACTATATTAAAGTATCCTAGGAGGATTTAAAGGCATTGGCTTCCTTTGCATTTTCAATTGTTATCCATAAACACACAAAAAGGGGGTTATACATGATTTGATCTAGAGTGGATATAGATTAAAAAATATGAAAACCTTTAGTTCTCTCTTCTATGCTAACTTAAAAATGTCTTCAATATTCCAGTTCTAGGCGATTTTACCTTCTCTTAACCATGCAAAAGCTATAGTGTTTCAAAGCAGCAGATTAGTGATGGTGGCAGCTTATTCCTTTTGGTTATCTACAGCACCATCTTAGTGTCTTGAGGCATAAAAGAATATTATCTGTGTGACAGTTATGGCTAGAGCCATCTATACTGTTCATGCTATCAGCTCTCAAAGAGCTCAGAATAGAAATCATTCAGTTTAAGACATCTTCTGTAGTTTCATTAAAAGCTTAAAAATCATGAGGTACCACAAGTTATGACTAAGGTTATAAGAAAATTTCAGTAAATCTACAATGTGGAAAAGTATATATGCAGTTGGGGTGGTTAGCATAGAATTGCTAATCTTTTGTAAAGGCGGTTGACCATAAGCAAGACAACCTATAAATCTGCTTTCCTTCTTTACTTAATTTTCATCACAAATAATGTGCCACTCTGATTGCATGAAATCATCAGGAGTGTCTTCAATTACTGTGTGCAGCCTCTGATCAAAATGACTTCCTCTATTCTCAATCTGGGGGATGATGGGGAGGCAAACGGGAGGAGGGGGGTGAGAAATGCACAGCTAGTTATGTATTACAAATGTCAGGTTACTGTGAAAGTGTATATATTCATATTTAATAATTTCTAAGCTGGAGTTGTGATTGCAATAATGGCTCATTCATATCTGCATTTCATTTAAATGCACTGTTTTGACTCACCGAACATTTGTCATAGATATTATAGCTAAACTTTTTCACATGACCACTGAGGTAATGACAGCATTACATTACCAGAAAACTGCATGACTTGCTGATACTTCCATTTTCCTCAGCAGCTTATGAAATAATCAAAATGTGTGCATGAAATGGCGGCCTGTTCTGAATTTATTTTAATACAGATAGGCTTATACAGAGAAATGAGGAAGAGTGTAGGACCTCAGACACAAGAGACAATGACTACGCACAAAGCTGAATTTTACTAGCAGGAAAGATGGATATATGGGTATTAGACTTTTCATAGCTATAGGAAGGATAATCTTTCAATCAGATTAATGAGAAAATATATTGCATGGGCCCTACAGCACTTTTTTGCTTTCCAGGCTAATACGTGATTTAAATCCCAAAAGTACATTTTCAGCATTACAATATCCTTTGATAATAATGTCGCTTGCACAAAGACAGATAAAAATAAAACAGTCCCCCTTGATTTCCCATTTTAGATTTGAAGTATATTTTCTGTTCTTTGCCTGCAATGAAGTGAATTCTATTGAGAAGAGTCACATTTAATAAGACAAAGAGAATTTTCTAATTATGCTACCTGTCAAGATTTGAATCTATGGGATTGCAACTGCAATTGAAGAAACAGAGGAAGCAATTGCATATAGTCCAGTTTACTTTGGTGTATGATTACTATTTGCACTTAGATATTGCTAAATGTAAATCAAGCACACACACAGAAGCATGCTTTGAAGTAAACACCAAAAGGCAAGTCTCAAAATGGATTTTATAGTCTTTATTTCAATTTTCAGTTTGCAATTTCCCAAGCTTTTCTAATTTATCTATAGAAAAATAGTGGAAACCTGTGAAAATGAAACACTTTTAAATAACTCTGAGTCACACAAATATACTGTGGTCCAAATGGTAAATATAATTAAAGCAAGAATTACTAATGGTAAGAATGTATACACATAATTATGCTAGGTTAAGCATTTATGCATCTTTCTGGGGGAAAGCGAGTAATGTAATAGTGAAGAAAAACAAAAACCAATTAAAATTAGTGCAATATGAAAAATAATCTTTCCATATATTTTCTTATAATTTTTACATATAAGAAACATGCAAACATTCAAGTAAATCTTGCTATATAAATGGAAGCCTGAAAGTTATCATACGCTGTCCTTTCAGGGTCTCTGGGGAACTGTTCAATGTGCCCCATCAGACATTACTCTTATTTGCAGCTTTGCAGTCTTGGAAACACTATGGCACATTAGACAAGGAAAATAAATATTGTATTCTTGATGGTTTTCTTCATATTACAAGTTTACACAAATCTGTGATACACAATCAATTATTATAAACATTTAATACAAATAATAAATAAGTTCTTTTAGTGGCTACATCAATTTTTCTCTTTTTATTAATAAAGCAATGTCTGGTAGAATAATGCAGATTATGATTATGAGCAAAAAAGTTGCCATAATTGGCAAGTCTGAGGATTTTTAATAATTTTTTTATGTGTTTATAGATATATGTGTGTGTGCATACACATATATACATTTGTAAATATCCACATGGACACAAAACCATATGCATATAAATATATATGCAAACACACACACATATAAAATCTCCTTTTGCAAAATATGCTTTATTTGGTACTGAAACACAGTTGGATGTTATTTTAACTCATCTGGTTTTATGCAAGATTCAAACGGACTTTTTGACTATTTGGTTTACATCTCTATTTAGCTGCTTCTGTGGTATTTATTCAGAAAGGGGAGAAAGATGGCTGCATCACTTTTTTCCATGAAAACATTTAAGCTCTGTAGATGTTTTTTAATAACTCCCAAATGGTGTCTTTTTGAGCACTACTATCAAATATCTTATTACTAAGCTGCAGCTTTAAACATTTACAGTAGGAAGACTACTAAAAATTCATAAATGATTTCAGCATTCTGGTCCAGCACAGGTTTCTAAATACATAAATATGCAGCATACTCAGTTCCAGACCAAATATTTGGTGTCATCATCCACCCATATGACAAGAGCAAAGCATAGAATTCATAGGGCTGCAATCTCCTTTCACATCCATACCATAGGAACTTCAAATTTTTGAATTATGGATGTGTTAGACAGGCTGTTGATCTGCCAAAGGCTCTTCCACCCTACAAATGGTGTTGGCATTTCCAAATGTCTCTACATATGTAATTGGTTATTTAAACAGGAGATGATGGGACCAAAGGTAGATTAATTCAGGTAAGTGCCTTTTGTGGGCCAAATTTTTCAAAAGCAGGCATGTTAAGTCACAGGAGAAAAATTGTGCTGACCCTGTGATCCTGATATAGGGTAGATCTTTTCCAGCTTCAGCATTGTCCTTTCAAAGGAACGCAGAAGGTTCATGTACTGAGCTTCTTGCCCTCTGTCACTTCTGAAGCCTCCTCTCCTTCATGCAGAGATCAGAGAGATTTTTGTACCTTGCTCTATGAAAACACCCATGAAGTGACCTTAAAAGGAAACACTGAGAACAGGGTTGCAGAGGCTTAGAGCTTCACAAAAGTATGTGAGAAGGAGAAGGCGCTTTTTAATGTGTTTCCCCAATACTAGTTGTTCATGGAAGAGGGTCTTTTTTTTTTTTTCTCCAACTATCATTTGATTGCTGTGGCTGATGTATCTATGTATTTCCATTCAGTGGACAGGAAAACCATTCAGTTTCTTCAGTATTTATGAGCTAGCCTCTCAAGAGGACTGGTAGGAGGTACTCCTATCATCTGCAACGCCACAAAAAAGTAGAATGAAGTAACTCATTCAGTGAACTGCTGCTTTTTCCATGAGAATACCTTTGGGATTCTATGAAAACTCTAAATTTGGGCATAGTCAAGACTAGGCCCATGATTATCAGTGTTGGTACTTCTGCAGATACAAAACACTTCCTCAATGCAGCTGAAAATTCCTTAGCCTTTCTCTTTAATTACATGTGGAGATATGTTTTTCATACAGTGTTTTCCCCAAATTCATAATTTTGCTGGAAAATACCACTCAGTATCTTGCAGGGGAACATCTTCAAAAGCAGCCATGAAGATGCCATGACTTATACAAAGGTGAATGACTACAACCAATATTTTATTTCTCAACTGTTCTGATTGCATGACAGTGTCATCCCAAGTATATAGTTTGCATATATTTAAAAAAAATTTTTACAGCATTTTAGGAATTATTAGTATTAAAGGCACTATAAAATGCAAAAGATTATTTAAAGGTATGAAAAAAAGTTAAGGACAGAAACTCTAAAGCAGGTTCTGTACTTATTTCTAACTAAGCAAAAGGAAAGGGCATTGAGCAGATTACCTCCCACTAAGCCTGCCTTTCAGGTCTTATGTCCTGAATGTATTCAGGATTAATTCTCTACTTCAAAAGAGGTGGTACTGTTTGCACAGCAATGCGTTTCCTTCCTGCTCTCTATCGATCTACTTTTATAGTGGTGGGACTCTGTACAGATGGCTTGATGTCCCTCTCCAGAGTCAGTGCAAAAGAGTCATCAGAATAAACATAGCAGCCTTTTCTCAGATCATCAGCTGCCTCAGCTTCGCAGTTGCAGAGAGATATTCAGTCTCCCTTCTTCAACCACACATGCAAAAATGAATGCTGTTTCCTACTCTTGAAAATAAGCAGTAGTACAAAAATTTGGAGTGATCCTTTCCACCATGGCTCCAGAGATGCAAGGAGCTGAAATTTGCCATCCTTGAGCTAGCTGTTGAGTCTATTGTTTGAACCTCCCAGCTGGCTTTACTTCTCCTTTACTGCTGCACCATGAAACTTGCCCAGACTGAAGATTTCAGCGTCCACCTCTGATCCTAATAGGAAAAAACCCCCCACTTTGTGCACTATAGTCCTTATCTCTCAAGCTTGCTTGGTCTCAGGAAAGAAGTAGAACTATCCTCAAAAGTAACTACCCAGAGCTGCAGGTGTCTATTCTGGGAAGGAAAGCCCAGTAATGCACCAGCATGGTTTTGATTCAGACACAAAGCAGCAACCAAAGCATTCAGTGCTGGCAGTGGTAGAAGAATGACTACACCAGTCTCTCATTTTATGTTTCTTGCAGAGGCATTAATGATTAGAGATCCTTTCTGGCTAAGGTGAGTGGAAATCTTAAAATAAAATTTAGCTTTTCTTCTCTTTATTATTTTTTGTCATTTTGTGTCTTGCAGCTTACCTTTAATTTGCTGGCTAATCTTTGGTTCCTTCAATAAAGGTATCTTCATTATGCTTTTTAAAACAGAAATACTGGGCTCCAAATTTTTTTGAAATTCAGGTATTCCAACAGGACCTAATATCAGATTTCTTATGGAACTAAACACTCAAACATGTAAAATGAAAGAATTTTTAACTATAACAAAGGGATAGGAAAAATCAGGATTTTCAATTCAGTTACAAAGAGGAGAAAAGGTATTCTTTCATTTGGATCCTCCTGTAGTACTGTAAGAGGCTGTGTATCAAGAAAAAATATCGCATGAAACCTTTTTAGGTTCCAATATCCAGGATATTTTCCCTAGGTAATGGAATTGAAATATTCTTTTAGTGTTGGCATTGTTTGCAAATTACTTTGTGGGAGAGGCACAAAAGGAAGAAAATGACTAATTTTCATGCCCAACTTCTTGATTGTGTTTATTATCTCTTCAGGACTGCAGAGCATGGAAACGATGGTTGAAAGGCAGCCCTCACCAGAGCAGGAATATACTTTTAAGGTTGTCCTCATGAAAATTCTTTACCTTGGTCCCAAACATCACCTAGGACAAGTTTTCTACAGTAAAGAAAGCTGTTCAAAAATGCCGTATGTGGCAGCTACTCAAATCACCTAAGAAGTGGCCTAGGCTTAATTCTAGTGTAAGGTGTCAATGCTAATTCCAATTATTGTGTTTTACATGACAAATACAATATTCAACTATTTTGCTGATGAAGGCACTTTTGGAAACCTAAAGACATTTACATATTTGGGCTTTGATTGAGTAGATTTTCTTCGTAGTAGCTTGTGTGGTTCTGTGTTTCATATTTGTGATCAAAACAACCTCGATACCATAGGAATGTCTCAGTTATTGCTGGACAGTGTACAATGTCCAAGCCTTTTCTGCTTCTCAGTAAGCATCTGGGGGTGCACAAGGACTTATGAGGAGACACAGCTGGGATAGCTGATCCCAGCTGACCAAAGAGACATTCCATATTAAATAGCTTCATACTCAGCAATAAAAGCTGTGGGGAGGAATGGGTGAAAATTTGGAGTGATGGCATTTGTCTAACCATTACATCTGATGGCTAGAAATCTGGGAAGTTGTGAATGAATTTTTAATTTTTAAATTAAATTGTATTTTTATTATTTTGCTTTGCCTACACATGCAGATTTTGCTTTATCTATTAAGCTGCAGTGTTTTGGGTTCTATTTCTCTTTTACCCCTCTGATTCTGTCTCCCATCCCACTGGAGGGGAGTGAGAAAGTGGCTGGGTAAGCCTGGACCACCCACCTGAGTGAAAACACAACACTACCAGTCAGGTACTGTACTCTGGCAATAGTGTCTGTCAGGCTCCTTATTCCAATGGCAGATGCTGTGACATGATTCCATGGCAACTGACAGGTGTGGTAGTTACTTTGTATGAGAACATTTCTGGAGCCAAGCTTATTAAATTTCTGTAGAGAACATATTAGAAGGTAAGGATGTTCAGCCCTTCCCAACGAACACAACACATTGCAAGAAAAAATTTAGCAAGACAAGGCCCTGATGCACCCTCCCAAAGCCAAAGGTGCACTATTACAAACCAAAATACCCAATCCAACTTCTTATGCACATTTAATTTTCATGAGTAAAGTGATTTCTCTATAGACAGAAATTTCAAAGAAAAAATCTCAAACCTCCAGAAGGATGCAAGTTCTGTAGTTCTGGCATATACTAGCATTTCTTGCCAATAGTGATTTGGAAGCAGCATGTGGCTACTTCTAATTGAGGACCAAATATTTTTCAAAAGCATTCATGAAAAATGAATGGTTGACGTATCTGAAGCAGCAGACTACCTCCTGCTCTCTTCCCTCCTACCCCGTACCCCCATATTATGCTAGCACTTCATAAAACAGCAATGTAACAAGTCCTTTTTGACAATGAAACTGCTTTTGTGAAGAAACACGTTCATTTGCAATCACAATAAACCAAAAATGCTGATTCCACAAATACAGGAAGTTCTGTGTATCCCTCCTAAGAATTTAAAATAGTAAGAAATGACCCTTACTATGGCAACAACTAATTGGTTTATTGCCCTGATGGGCTAGTGACAAGAAAAGCAGTTGGTAGCAGTGCCTTCATCACAGGGTATTCTAAGAAATAACTAATTTAAACCTTCTCAAGCACAGACATAACATGCTCCACATGGGAGCATATCTCCAGAGGGTTCATTAAGTTCCTGGCAGTCTAGGTTTTGGAAGCAACAACTAAACACTACATCTCTGTTCTAGTCTTTGCTGATTGCCTGAAGACCTATAGGGTCAATGAAATGGGGTGGGGTAGCGGAAAGAACTGCAAACTGTTCCTGAATATAAACAACAACAACAACAACAAGTACAAAACTATATTCAGCAGAGCTTTTCTGTTTAAATGCAGTAGCTGAGAAAATATGTTTCCTGTAATAATTTTTGAACAGTTCCATATTAAGTTTAGGAAAAATGTTGCTTTTCTACAGAGGAATAAATAACCAGTTATTCAGAAGTGAGTGAAGTTAGCATTGCTATATTATGTCAGGAAATAATAGAGGCTTTGCAAATTTCTTTCATACTCTTTTTTGTTTCTGAGTCTTGTGTAGTGAAAAGTTCCTTTTCATTCTTGGGTCTTTTTAAACAGGGAGGTGAATAAGTAGCCAACTTGCCTTTTACCGGAAGGAGGCTGCTGGGCTTTGTGACTATCCTGTCTATTGGGCCTGCAAAGGAAGTTCATGAGATATCTATGCCATGTTTTGATTCCATGTTGGGACATGCCTTGCAGGCTTGTTTCACATGATTTCATTTCTCCCTGATACTGCTTTGTGATTTTTCGGTTCAAACTAACTCCCTCAAAAAGCAAATCTTAGCCAGATTTGCAATTTTGGGTCTTTTAAAATAAAAGCTCCAAGGCATTTGCAGCTTTTAGGTGGTTTCCACCCAAACCCATAAATTAGATGTTATATTCAATCCAGAGTCATGAATCTGTGGTTTGCAGTGACACTTGAAACCAGGAAAATGTATCTGTTTCTGGGCTTTTAAGTTTTGTACAGCTCTCTATAATGCCGTTGACAGCTATTTAGGTATCACTGGATTTAAATGTTTGCTTTAGAAAATCACATTGGGAGAATTTTGGTTGGTAATTGAAAGCTAGTTTAGAGCTCTGTCCTATTTTGCTAAAGTTCAAAAGGGGAAGGATAAATTGTTCTAGTTTTAAGCCATTTCAACAGCTAATGGAACAGTACAAATGGAAAAGGCCCGTGTTGTTGGAGCAGAAGGGTCTGAGTTACATTCCCACTATAGCCTGTGTGCAGATTACATGACAGCTGTGGCGTCTGCATTTACACAGTCACAAATCATTTATGAGACTGACAGTTGTGCCACAGTTTGTGGTTTTCTCTGCCACCAATTGAACTAAAATATCTCAAAGGGAAAGGTTAATGCACTATACTACTGTGCTTGGCATCCATTTGAATATTGAAAAGTCTCTTCTATACTGATGCATAAAAATCAGCCAAACCAAAGTACAGTAAAGAGCAGAAAACTGTTCTTGAGGTAGAATCCTGTAAAAGTACTGGTCTGTATTTCTTGCTGTTTATCTATATTGTCTAGGAATGAGGGGGAAAATGAGGTATTTCTAAGTATGTATTTCCTTATTTTACTGCAAATGAAGGAGAAAGAAGTCCTGAAGGTTATACATAGCTACCCTCTATTCCCATCCAGCTGGCCAAAACATCCCATACTTATGGGGTTACTTATGGGGTTAATAATACTTATAATATTTAGTGGATGCAGCGAGTGTACAGACAATGCTGGATCTTTGGAACTCTTTGAGAAGGGAGGTGACTCGCCATCCCAGGAGTAGGCAATTGCCTTCAGTAAAGCAGGGAGAGAGTGTTGCTCTGGAGAGGCACTATGTCAGTAATGATTTTTTCACCTCTCTCTTCTTTCTCTTACATTTATGAAGTCCCTAGGAAGTAGGAGGTTTTTTCCTAGTGGTGTTGCTTGTGTTACGTTGGTACTTTCACCAAGGTCAGGAAAGGTAACATTGAGAGCTCCAATTGAATGATGAAGTGGCAGTGGCCTCAAGCAACTTACTGAGGCCTTTGTTTCATTCGGAGATTTCCTTTTGTGCCTGAAGAGGTACAATGGCATAGCTCTACAGGGGCTTCCATGAAGAAAACTTTGTGAGTCATTTGAAGCATTGAGTGATGGATATCGATATATGTTTAAAAGACAATTTAATTTTATCATTTCTAATTCTGTGTTCAATTCAAAGTGATGTCTTTTGCGATGGACAATGGACATGCCTAGCTATGACTTTTTTCCACATTACAAGGTATTTAGACACTGATGACATGGTATTGGTAACTATTTTAAAGATACTTGTTACTTGGGTATGTAACTTAGGTTTTCAAAAGCATTCAAATCACTTCCAGAGTTAATGGGACTTAGGTTTATAGGGAGTTATAAAGGTTTTGAAAAAAGTATCCTATAATTGTAAGAATATGTTTAATACTTCAAATGGAAATATTTTTTTCTCTATTTAACCTACATGAAAATTCTTTACCAACATTCCCTTCTTCTGACCCACTCTCAGCTGAACAGATTAATAAGTTTTCACTCAATTCCATGGGACCCTTCTGATCCAGATCCTGATTCAAGGATGTTCCTCTGCCCAAACCCAAATCCTGAGTAGATGGTCTTAGGGGAATTTTGTCCCTTTTTTCTTCTAACAAAGTGAGGTGCCTCCCTTTCCCTTCTATCCTGGACACATTCTTAATTCCTTAGAAACATGTTTCTTTAATTAGATATAAAAAACAAAATATTGTTCATTCATATGTAATGTAAATGCATAAACTTTGAGAAAATGCTTTCTATGATAATTGATTTAGCAAAAAATGTTGTTTTTCTTATGCAACTATTCTAATGTAAGTAACTGAATTAACAAGCTATGAGGAGAATATGCATTAAAATATTTACTGTCTACAATTACCTAATTCTTTCTGACTTAACAATGCAATCTATTATTAAAACTACATGTTTGATATGCTTTCTTATTCCACTTCTATTATTTTGAATGTTTTAATGATTGTTTTACAAGGAATAAAAATATACTCAATGAGGAAAATGAAATTAGTTTGATTCCTAAATGAATTAAAAGCAAAAAAATTTATAGACTTTTCACCTAATGCATTATGCATGGACTATCTTTTCCAACATTTCAAGAGTTAGAGGATGGCAGGGAACCAGAAATGCTGAAAAGGACTTCTTATAACAAAGTTTACATTTGAAGTTCAAGAAGACAGATAGATCAGACATGAAACTCAGACTGATTTTTTAAATTTTATTTTATTCTAAAATTTGAGAAGGTGGTATTAGTGCATCAGAATATGAAGATAAACCTTTGGACAGACAGGAAAGAGCTGGGATTTCCAAACAAAATATATTGAATTTTCTGTTCTTCATAACACCACATTATCTAATCCTCATAAAAAGACTCTGAGGACAAACTTTTGACAACATACCCTTCACATTTCCTCAGATAGACAGCTGAGTACTCTTTTTTCCTTTGTTTGTGTTTGAGAAGTGATGTTCTAGCAGTGACTTTCCAGGTTCCAGCATCTCAGGTGAATGCCACAGTCCTTGTGTTTGACTGCATTTGCCCCGAGTCTTTCTTTTGGGAGTGTTCTGTTCTTCACAAACATTCATTACAGCAGAATTCAAGGTTGGAATTCCTAAGTGAAAATAACATACAATCACCTTAATCCTTTGGTTGTGGAGATAATAATTCATTTTCTGACACAATGCCGGCTTTGGAAAATGGAACATTTTCTCATAAAGGAATATATGAGAACTGAGAACATAAAGGGGCTGTATAGCTGCTCGGGTTCAAGACACTGGATCCAACAAAAAATGGATTGCAATCAGCTTTTCTATGCTCCTGATGAACAACATATTGTTGGCTAAACTGGGATATACATTCTGTCTCTTATGTATCAACCAAAACCCGACGTTATACATAGGAAAATCTTTCCAGATACAAGTTCATCAAAGGCACGAAGAATGAAAGGAAACAGAAATTCTTGAAGAGTTGGAGCACTGCTTTCCTATCTCAGGTTGGCTGGCCCTTGGGACTTGTACTACCAAGAAGCAGGAGGAGGGGGTTGCTTTGTAAAGGGCCATAAGCCAGGGTCCATGGGTGATGGTCAGGCTGACCAGTCAGTGCCACACTGATGGGATGCCATCCTGTTGTGCCCAGTGAGATGTATGTGGCAGAATCAGTGACAGGGACCAGGGTCAGCCTCTGTCCAAGGATCACAGAAAAGTCCCCACTGATGGGTCTGGTCCAGAGTCAGGGCAGAATATCAGGTCAGTGGGTCAGGATCAGAAAAGTAAAAAGACAGGCTACAGCAAGGATCCAGGGTGAGCGTCTCAGGTGAAGGAAGGTGGGGAACTCCAACAAGGCTTTTCCTTCTGCAGCTCTGACCAGGGTCCCACAGCCATGCCATATCAGAGATGACCACCAGAAAAGGCAGTCGAAGCCCTTGAGGAAGGTGAAGGAGTGGAAGAGCCTGTGGATGCGCACAGGTAGCTGGCTTTTTGTGGGTAGCAGAAATGTTAACACTGCAAGTGACTACACAACAGCAGAATAGTGAATCAATGTAGAGTGAGGCTGGTTCTGATGGGACTCCAGTGAGATGCTGGAGTTGGCCCAAATACATTAATGTACAGATCTTTTGCCTTAATAAATTGAGATCTCTATTTCAAAAATATTTTAAGCTGCCATGTAGATGAACAGCATTTTAGAATGCCTGTTTCAATGCCTAGAGATAGATTTTCAAAGCACTAGCACTTTCTCCCACAAAGTAATCATTTGTGTTTATGGATTATAACACCTAATGACAGATGTTCTTTTGATAACTATTAAGCAGCACTGGAATCTAATTTCATCTCTGATCATTCGCATAGTTACCCTGACTTATTCCATTTGCATTCCAAGGTAAAGACATTTGTTTATTGACTCCTAATTTGTGTAAAAGGGTGAAATACTGATTCTGGGGAAGTCACTGAAAAACTTCCATTTGCAGCAATGATTTCAAGAGGTGGCCTCCCAGGATTTTCATATTCTTCAAGGGTTTGTAGATACAAAAAAGTGTCAAAAAACAAAACCGAAAGCAACCAAACAAACAGCGAAATACACAAATAAAAAAACCACACCACAAAAAAATGCCCCCCAATAAACAAAGACGCAGCTGACCAACAGCCAACCAACCAAATTCTACTGAACCAAAAACTCCCAACCAAACATATTGCAATTGAAAATTCTGTCTTTCCATGGTGAAATGTTTGTGAGTGAAAATATTTTGATCTGATGGATTTTTAGTGAATTAAGGCTAGTAAAGGAAGACTGCAGTAGACCCCTAGTTAGTCAAAAGAAGAAAAAAAAGGTACTTTTGGACAGCAATTCTGATTGTGTTCTGGAGGGGCAACGTTTCCCAATGAATTATTTTAGAACCTTAGGACAACTTGATCGTTTAGGTAGGTGTCCTGGTGAGATTCCTAAAAATATCAAATGAAAATAAACCTCATGTGAAGTATCCGAAATATTCAACTGTGTTGACTGTTTTGCATTCAATCTCATCTTCAGCAATTCTTTAAGTGCTGTCCTATCTGTGAAAGAAAATTACCTTATTTCCATTTCATAGTAGAAAGAAGAACCCACTGAAATCCAAAGCATAAATTATTCTTCTTTATTAGGAAGAGTTGAGAGAAATTTGGCTACAAGTAAGATGTAAAAGTTAAATAGAGCTAAGGAAGTCCACGTCATGTGGTCTATTTGTTAATGCAGATTGCAGTAAACTTTATATTGTCTTTTTCAATAAAAAATGGGCATTGGTTAAAGCAGTGACTGTAGTGTGTTATATGGGGTACCGTTGAGATACACTGCACTTTCATAATGGAACACCAGCCACGATGCATAAATAAAAGGAATTTTTACACTTTTTATATTTTGTGGAGGAAAAGGGTTTCAAGACAGCTATTTCTTTATTTCTCTCTGCACATTTAATGAAACACATGTTTCAAAACACTTTCTCTTTCTTCATTTTAAAGAAAATGAAACTATCATGGGCCAGAAAGAAATAGAAAAAAATTTGTTTGTACATTTTCAAAAAAGATTGATGCCAGTTTCTGAAACATTACCATTGTCTTCCAGCCAGCATTATGCTAGCTCTGTAATTAAGGAAATGCAACAAAAGGTGGGTTGTGCATAAAAAATTACAATTGTGAACATGGGATCCATCCTGCCATGGACAAAAAAAAGAGATATTTCCTTGTATTTGCATTCAATTTCTATGCGCATCTACAGTTTCCTCACATCCCCTACAAATCCATCTGTGCAGTTATTCTTTTTCTTTAGGCACAGAATATAATAACACCATGGGAAAATAATAATAATAAAAAAATGCACACTTCATGATTCTTGCTGAGTGGTTATGTGATTTAAGATCAAAGCCAAAAGAAAAGCCACGTAACAGCTAAGCTCAAAAATTAAATAATGAAGAAAATTGTGCATTAAATGGCCAATTTGAAATATTCCATATCTTAGCATAATTAAAGTTTTACATATAATGATAGAACCAAAAATCCTTCAATACTCCTTTTTGCTCCTAGTGAAAAAAAAAAAAAAAAAAAGATGGATTAGAAAAAAAATTAAGATGGAACTGGCCATCTTGTCTTTAAAACAACAAAAAAAGCCTTTCACTCATTTATGGAACACTTCAAGACAGGAATAAATGAAAATGAATTAAAATGTATATATCATCTGCTGTTCTTTCCATCATGAGAAAATTTTCAGGTAGCCAACTGTTTTGAAATAAATTTCCCTGCAGTTGCTATAGTGATGATAATAAAGTTCCTGCCTCAATTTACGTGATAGAGGTTCCTAGCAGAACACTTGAAAAGGTAAGCTAATAATAATGAAGACACTGTTAGTTCTCATGCTCAGAGCAGCCTCCTTGAATTTAGTTCAAAATTACAGGACTCCTCCGTTGTTGTCAATTTTGTTATATGTACATTATCATAATCTTTCTCAAAGTGGCAGTAACAAATTATGCAGCACAGACAGTACTACTCCTTTTCTAGGTTAAGTCAGTGGACAAAGAATAGGCAGGTTTGCTACAATAAGCAATGACTGAATGAAAGATATTTCTCTATTAGCTGTTTTTTCCCATTACAAATCTTTGTTTTTTCTAACCATGTAATGACAGTATATTTTTTTCGTCTATGGTACATATTGTTCAAGTCTCGTTTTATCTCAGTGTTGATGCAAACTAAATAGCTTTAAAGCAGTTACCTGTCAAAATGGATGAGTCTTCAAAGCAATGTCAAAGATAAAACATTATTGCTCAGATGTATGTTCTACTGCAATAATTTTGTAAAATAACATAATTTACTTTAAAACATTTGTGAAGCTAAAATAGCTCCCATAATAGCTGGTTTAGAAGTAAAATATGCAAAATAGCTGACAAAAAATACAATGTCATTAAATATTATTTAGATAAATAAGATAAAACAGAAATATTAAATCTGCCAAAAACTAGGACTAATCGTCATGAAAACAATGTTTTAGTGAGGCACTTCTAAAAATACCATTATTTGCAACTGTGATGTAACTATACTTACAAGAATGTTTCTGTGTGAGAATCTGTATGTGTTTTGATGTCTATGTGTCACTGTCATTAAAGGTGTATAAGCTCCCCTCCTTCTGCTACTTTATTATTTGAATATGTATCATGCCCACCAATATGGAAAATATTTTATTTCTTAAAAAAAGAAGGCAGTTGGGATAAAAAAAGAAAAGACGAAGCTCAAATTAAAAGCCAATAAGATCTCAAGCTTGATGTACAAAGGCATAAGTGCTATGATGAGGATATGTCATGTAATAAGAGACCTCAAATAAATTAATGAAAGAGCCTGCCAAAGTTAATGGCCATGATGTCAGTAAGCTTTTAATTAATAACTTTCATTATTTTTAAAGTCCTTTACAGCTGGACTCCTAAGGAGCCAGGGCTCCAACAACCAAAGAGCAAAGCCAGTTATGATGATTTTTTTTTCCATGGACTAAAATCCCTATCCTATCTAGAGCCACATTCTCAATAACAGCATATGTTCTTTGGTCAAATGTGTGAAGCCTTAATTTGACCACTGACATTCAGGTCAGGAGTACACATATGGTATGCCATACTGACTCAATTAACCATCCATCAATTTAATTGCATAATATATCAGAAGATGTATTCCACTACTACTTACAGTTGGATGCCAGCATGGAAATAAATAAGACAAAGCAACAATTTTCCGTTGTTTGTTTACCTTGACAGGAATACTAAGTAGAAACAATAATATATTTTATAAGGTAATTTTGTTCTTGGAGAAAAGTAATTTTTGACAGCTAAACTGAACAGAGGCTGCTAGTTTTAGAAACGATACTTCTTGTAATAAGCAAGCGTAGGTGGAAAGCACATGTTACAAGAAAATTATAGCGCTTCCACTGATTCTAATCACATTAATGTAGGGATAAGGGAAAAAGAAGGTATATTATTTAAACATTATGTAAATTATGAAGAGAGTTAACATATTGCAAACTTATAAGTAGTGACATAGTTGAGTTGATTTATGCAATCACTCCAGACATCAAATCCTTCTGGAATAATATACATGACAAAAAATGACAACATGGTGACAAGATTTAAAAAAAAAAAGAAAAAGAAAAAAAGAAGAAGAAGAGGAGGAAGAAGGAAAAGAAAGAAGAAGAAAATTAAGCCTATATTTTATATATTCTAGGGGAAAAGCTTGAAATAATAGAAGTCAAACAGAAAATCTTTCAATCTGGAATTCACTGAAAGAGAGACACTTCTAGCTCTGGTTACTAACAGTGTTACCGAACATGATGTCTTCAGAATTTGTATTACTTTTAGTGTGTTCATTTAAGAACTAGGCCTTAAATATGCATTCCAAAACATGCATAATATTTTGAATTTGATAAGCAGAATCTAATTTTTTTTCCAGCTTGGTCTGCATACTTGCTTTGTAGTCATGGTAAACCCTGATTCTCCTTTGCCAAGTCTGTGGATAACACAACTGGTGTATGGACCAGTTGTCAGCCACAGGCCATAATACCTGTTTGAGCTTCTTTCTTATACACAAATCAGGGGCATACTGACGAAATCCCTTCTTTTCTATCTCTTCTTTGGGGTTAGAAAATATTCTAATGTGATGTGTCTTTACAGACCAGCAGTTGCCTAGAACTGTATCTTGCTTTCCTATTATTTCCTCCTATGGAAGAACGCCCAGTTTGGAGTATTTTACTTCTATTCACCCAGCATATTTAGAGAGTTTTTCATAGTCACTTCTTTTTATAAAGACGCAGAAATATAGTCCATTTAGACTCTCCCAAAGTCTAGAATAATGTGATATTGTCACACTTAAAAGTTCAGCAGCAATATTAAAACACTTTTAATGTAACACTTTGCAAAGAGACAAGGAAAAATGCTTCTAAAGATTGTTTGTTTTTTTTTTAGCAAGAACAGTTTTCCAACATAATGTTTTTAGAGTCATAACAAGCATAGGGTAAATGTAGGATCATCCGTGGACAGCAGGGAGAAGGAATTCTGCTGACCTGAGATATTCTAGAATATGTGGTTTTATTGCATGGGTCGTGGGTAAAAAGGGCCTTGCCTTCAGCCACCAGCCTCAGCTGGAGGGAAGTCCCAGAAAGAGCGGGAGAATGAACAAGGGGGTAAAAGTTAAGAGAGAAGGGAGAGCAGGGAATAGAGCTATGAGACATGAGCAGAAAAGGAGCTAAGAAAGGAGCCGGGATAAGAGAAGAAGAAGTAAGAGCTAAGAGAGGTAGAAGTTAGAGAGGGAAGAGCCAGGAAAAGAGAGCGAGGTCCTTCTTACAATGCATTATATCTCCTTTTGTGATGAATATTCTAATTTACAGTGACCAACCAATACAAGACACAAAATCCTATAGAATCTACATATAGCCTATAAGAACTACTACATTACCATACTATGCTATATTTTAAACTCTAAAAACTACTCTTTAGACTTTTCTGTTTTGCTACATTGACCTTTGGTTCCTTAGCTAGCAGAAGGGTATCATTCCATCAAAAGGGATTCTTCTTCAGCTAACTAGGCTATTGTTTTCAGGTTATGTAGTAACTAAGACTCGGTATCCTACAACTCAAAGTAAGCTTCTATTTCTATTTCGATTATAGGTTTCGTATTTTCAGAATCTTTTGCTAAACAATCATTTTTATAAGGTTTCCCTGATTCATCTTCCCCAACAGGTAAATAACATAGCTCTTGCAGAATGGAATAAAAATATCAGTGTAAACAGAAGCTACCACTTTTTATTAGGCATCTCAGATAATTAGTGCCTTGATTTTATGTTATTTTTTCATGTAATTTGCATAATTTTCTGATAGTTGTTTTCCATAAAAAGCTCTGTGAATTTTTCTTTTTTTCCCCGTTTCTTGAAATTCTGGAAATCTTTTGTTGATTCTGTTTTTGACCTCTCTAAAGAGTGATATCGATTGAAAAATTTCTTCCACGGATCTGGCCCCTGATTCGGCTCTTAGAGAACAAAATGATAATTACTGCCTCTGAGGATCCAAGCAGCAATGTACTCATAAAAAGAAATGTTACTATTTTCATATGATCAATCACTGAACATACCTGCACATGGTAGGTGTGTCTGTGTCACACAGATAGATGTCTCCATCCCTTACATCTGACACATATCTCTGCTCCTTGTTGCTTTTCTCACATACCCAGGCCATTTCAGAGTTTTCCTTTCTCTGGTCCCATGTTTTGGGAAATTAGGAAAATCCAGGAAAATCTATCTGTCCTGAGCCATGGGGACAGAGACATGCTGCCAGACAGTGCTGCAGTACACTGTGGCTCTGAGCTTCCCACGAATGGAAGCCTCACTAAAAGGCACAGCCCACAACCACTGCCAGAAAGCAAGAGTACATCCCCATTTCATGACTCACACATTTATCCCTCAAGGTCTTACATACTGCAGAAAGCTGAAAGTTGGGTAGCATGCATGCATATATCTAAAAACAAGCAATTAATCTGAAATAAAAAATACCTGGCCTCTTTCTCATGGATTTGGAGAAGTACTCCTCTTTGAAGATGTTTGCAGTCTGCATGGCAGGCACAGCAGTCAGGGATGAGGTTTTGCTCCTGAAAAAGCAATACATGCTTAATCAAGGACTGGCAATACCTAGCTTGATACTGAAGGTGCTAGCTCACATCTGTCAGTAAATTGGAAAGGCAACTACTCCAGACATTTCTGTTTCCTTTTCCTGAGGATAGAATCTTCATTGTGGCACATTTAACTCCTGCTAGACTCTGCAACCTAGACTTAACCTGAATAGAAATCAGCCTGGGCTTAAATCTAGTTGGTGACTCCAGTAGTTTAGATGTTACAGGGTATCTGTGACTCAGGGACAACTTACAGGGGAGGCTGAAGTAGAAGCTAACAAGAAACTCTTTTATCAAACCTACTCAGAGAAATGAATAGCATAGCTTTAAATCACACACCTCTGACAGCCAAATTAATATTTTTATCCAAGATTATCTAGCAAATTCAGAGACTACAGCATTTCTTCATTAAACAGCCATTTAATGAAGCAAACATACTTATTAAAACCACAAATTATTCACGGTCAGCTCAGAATCAGAAAAAGAATACTCAAGACTTACTGTAGCAAATAATTCCCTTTCTTTTATTACCACTCTGATTTTAATACAGCTCATGGATTTAATTATCCAGTTCAGGATATATTTGTAAAGATATAAAAAAATTGAAAGTACAATAAAATTAATAGTTATTATAACTAATCCATAATTAATACAGTAGCTGATAGTTTTTACATGTCCCAGAATAGCAGTTTAGAGAATATAATTTCTGAAATCTCGTTAGAGACTGAGCCAGTTTTCTGACAAAGCCACCAACCTGCCAATTCTTTCTCCATGGAACACATACCACTGACGTGGTCATGGTGCAACCTTAAAATCATAGCATCAACCAACCTGTAAAATAAGGTCATCCTTTTGCCTCAAAAATCATAGTGTCACCTAACCTGGGAAGGTCCTCCATTACAGTTGCCAAGGCCAAAGGGCCTGATGCAGCACAGAAAACCCAAATTAAATTCTTTCCATATCATACTGCCGTGTGACAATCTCCATTTTAAACCATGTGTTAAGGACGCCCAGACTTTGTATTGGTATTAGATGCTGTCATAGTATAAGATCATGTGACAGGAGCATATATTGATTAAGAATTTGCTGCTCTCCTTTTAAAATGTGTATGCTGACTAAAATGAGCAAAAAAAGGGATTGTACAAATAAACAACACAGGTTCTGGGTGGTCATGAGATACTCTTGAGAACCAAAGACAGTATTTTAAGATTTTGTATGTGTAAAAAAAAAATAAATCTGGTGTAAGGACAAGAAAAGGCTATATACTAGGGAAACACATTAATTGGGATATAAATTAGAATTACTACATCTAACAGAGGAAACTGCTCCTCAGTAAAGGGAGATGTGTAATCTGGTTTATAATGAGGCACTCATCAAAATGGACCCAACAAACACAGGCAAACAAACCGTCTTCAGCTAGACCTACAAGATCACTCTCTAAATAACTCATCCACACACAAGGCAGCTCATGTGGGGGTTTTTGTACCATTTTAGCTTGGCTTGGCTCTGGGTTTCTTATTTTAAACAAAAGACTGATGCATTACAAACAGGCAAGAGTCTGGATAAATGAGATCTGATGTTTATTCATGACAATTTCAAAAATGTTCAGATAGTAAACAAAATTTAATTACTTTAGAAAGACATGAAATCTGCTGATATAGGATATAATGCTAAATAATAATCACCAGAAAGCCATCTCATTACTATTGGTTTTTTGTTTGATATGGGTTTGGCCCAAGGCAAAGCCCAGGGCTTTATTTATTTAAAAGGGTATGAAAACAAGACAATATGCATGTTTCCTATTAAATATTGTGATGGCAATACACTATGTGAAATGCAATGAGAAAGTAACATTGTGAAGCACTGAGGAGAATTTAAAAATTTATATATTGTTGTACTTTTTCTCAGACATAAGCAGACTTTCTGAGGGATTATGGGAATACTAATAGCCACTATGGAGTGGTAATTTATTATAATCTTGCAGCAAGAAAGAGCAGATCTACATGTGAATATGCACCCACCCTCCACATATATAGCCACATCTGATTTTTCTATTAAGTTATCTAGGGTTTTTTTTTTAATTGCTAACTCTGATGAGTTTAAGTCAACATATTTCCTTACTGCTCCTTCTGCTTGTCAGCTGTAGCTGGATTGATAAAATGCAAATGAACAAATCATTAACGAGTACTGGTTATGAATCTCTCAGGCAGTTCAGGACCCTATCAAATCCTGCACCTATTACTTTGTGTGATTGATGTACTATTGTAAGTGATTGTTCCTGATCTTATTAAATCTTATTGATTTTTTTCCCAGTTTCTATTTTATGCAGGACCAGGCTTGGACTATTATGAATGTTGCTGAACACTGTTAATCAAGCTTACACAGCTATTTTGATGGCAAACAATTAGAACTCTGAAGCAATACCTTGCAATTAGCTTCAGGGATATGGACCTCAGCACCATAATAATGAAAGAGACCTTCTCCTTCAAGCAAGGTAATGAGATTTACAATTATGACCCCAAATAACCTCTGAGAAATAACCAATCTGCAAACATAGATGTGTTTATCAATAATTTGTGTCCTTTTTATGAAAATGTATTTTAATTTTTTTTTCATATATGAATCATATTTTTTTCTACTGAAGGACAGTGTATAAAGCCTTATAAAATGACAAAAATATAAATTGAAAGTCTGTATATATAATTTGAATCCACTGGAGAGTTCTACAGAATGATATGCGTCAATAGTGTTCAAATGTGAGGAAAATAACACTGAAAACTTGTAAGAAAATACTGATATTATGCAAGAACTTGGGTGGTTGTAATCACTTGAAATGCTTATTTACATGTTTAGTCAACATATATAAACATATATGTAGATAAAAGTATATAAATTCAAGTACATTATATATCCAGTAGGTCAGTAGACACAGACATCCATGAACATACATCTTTATAAATCCACTGTATGTATTTTTTGAGTGACACAGGCAATAAAAAAACCCCAAACTTGCTCATTTAGAAACTAAAGCATTTAACACGGTTTTTGGAATTGTAATAGTCTATTGAACACCACAGGTCAAATTTTTGTTACATCCAAAGCCATTAAATGTAAAATTAATATATAGATAATATACAATGAGAAAATTTGCCTTGGAAGTGAAATTGTATATTTCCAAAGTTCTTAGCTCCCAGGATTTATATTTTACACTTGCAGCTGAAGCACATTTTTTGCTGGTTATTTAGTAATATTATAAACTCTTCCTAACACACTGCACTTGAACATTAGCTCACATACATTTTTTAGTTAGCACATTTGCTAATTTCTCCAGAATCTTTTTTGCTAAAAAGATTTTATCCAACATTTGTTAAATGTATTTACACATAAAAAGGTAATGCCTTGAAAATTAGGAAATTTTTACTATATTCCTTCCTTTGTTTCTATGAATTTATTACATTGAAAGGAAGGCATTTATACTTTGGTTTAACTGATGAGATAAAGAAGTGTACCAGGCCCAAATGCAAGAAAGAACAATTTTCAAATACAAAACGTTTGCCATTCTTACTCTTCCTTGACAATAATTAATTGTACATGCCTCTGCTGTATATGGCATTTTTGTCAGGATGGAAGTAGGGTGCTAAGCATACTTCTAATTCTGCTCTGCTCCCTTTCATTGCTCATCTTATCCAAATTTTGAAAGCCCTCTCAGAGCCCATTTCTGAAACAGCCTCTGAAACAGTGTGGGTTCTACAGGCAGAGAGTAAAACTGTGTCAGGCTGGACATCTGTAGCTGAAAAGGTGATGGTAAGGATGATAATTTTTTATTCAATATGTTAATCCAGATTCTGGGTTGTATTCTGAGTGAATAAGGGGAGAGGGAAGAAAAAACAGAATTTCTTAGAACTGTCATTTAAAAACAGGTCTACTTCAATGTAATGTCAAATTAGGAACAGAGTTATATTTTTAAACACAAGATTAACAAGATAAACTCTTCTTAACCCATGGAATACATATAAGAAGTTCATACAGAGAGGCAAAATTGGGATGTGTCAATGGATGTATGCAATATACCATATGTTCACAAGTTTAGAAAGCAAGAGGAAATTTCTGTGCATTCCCAAAGCAATGTTGAAAGGGTTAAATGGGAGAGCTTAGCAAACATGACAAAATTTTTAGAAGGTTCATAAGCTAATTCACCATGTGAATTTTTCCTGATTCCCTTTACTTTGAGCACAACCAATAAATGTGAGTTATTTTAGTGTCAATTTCAATTTTTATCAAATAAATACACATTTATTGCTGGATATAACTGTTAATGAAATGTACATAATATGTAAAATCTATAAAAATGTTGTAGTTATACATTACTTTCTGACTGTTGTACAACCTTTGTAAACAAAGTATAGTATATCAACTTTCTCGTGACAATAAGCAGATTTGTCATCTTGGGGACAGCTAAATGAATTATTTAATCAATAACAGACTACATCTCTGGTGA
The DNA here is from genome assembly GCF_029207755.1 of Chamaea fasciata. Taxonomy (NCBI): domain Eukaryota; kingdom Metazoa; phylum Chordata; class Aves; order Passeriformes; family Sylviidae; genus Chamaea; species Chamaea fasciata. The sequence goes on from NW_027094086.1 coordinate 31,224,805, forward strand.
TAAGACAAGCTCAGACAAATTAAGAAGTGAATCAGGTAAAGTATGTCACAAGCAAGCTACACAGGTAGTGTAACATACCTTTAATATTAAGCAGAATAACTTAAAAACCAAAACCCAAACAAAATAAATCCAACCAACCAACCAGCCAACTAAAAATCCCCAAAGAAACCACCATAAATCCCCCCTAGAACTTAACCTCCCCACACACACCAAAACATGAAGCCACAGTTGGTTGCGGGAGAGGTGGGGAGGGGGGTGGAGGATGTGTGTTCTTGTTTTGTAGTAAAACCAGAGGAGAACTTCTAAAAATCAAACTATTAAAGAAATGAAGTGGCAACATACTTCATGAATTCATAAATGCAAAAGTTTTAGGACAGTTTTGTACAAAACAGCTGGTGGTAAGACACCAGAGGTCACTTTTAAATATAGCATCTGTATTGAATCTAGGTAAACAAGAACAGAAAGAAAGAAAGAAAGAAAGAAAGAAAGAAAGAAAGAAAGAAAGAAAGAAAGAAAGAAAGAAGAAGAAAGAAAGAAAGAAAGAAAGAAAGAAAGAAAGAAAGAAAGAAAGAAAGAAAGAAAGAAAGAAAGAAAGAAAGAGAAAGAAAGAAAGAAGGAAAGAAGGAAGGAAGGAAGGAAGGAAGGAAGGAAGGAAGGAAGGAAGGAAGGAAGGAAGGAAGGAAGGAAGGAAGGAAGGAAGGAAGGAAGGCTAGTGAATGTTTCCCTAACTGTTAATAAAGTTTGGTATCTACAGCATTTGACAGTGTGCTCACACCTTTTGTTTTCCTCCTAGTCACATGAAAGTCAAAGTTTGTGTCTTGCTTATCTGGGCAGCTTAAGACACAGAGCAAACATCCATACTGCATGACCAAAGACAGTTCTTGCAGGTTTGCGAGTTATACCACAGGCAAGCCCTCCTCTTGAATGTCTCCAGGTTGTTAGAATACATCGTATTCCTGTGTATTAGACATACCACTTATCCAAGTGTGGATAGCATTCTCATATACTCCCAAACCGGGTCAGACCCTGTTCTGCTTCTGATCTTCATGAAAACCTAAAAAAAAAAAAAAAAAAAAAAAAAAAAAAAAAAAAAAAAAAAAAAAAAAAAAAAAAAAAAAAAAAAAAAAAAAAAGGTACGACAATGATGCAGTGCCAATTTGCCTGGTAATTTTCACATTGTGTAAAAAGAGAAATTGGTACATTTGCTTTTCAAATCTTCTAGAACTGTGGGCAATGAGGGATTTTTTTTCCTTCCCCTAAAATTTTACACAGGACTTTAAGAACTTTAGAAATTCGTACAAATCCTTGCAGCTTACTAGCTTACTATATCTGAAGCCATTTCACAAGCTGCATTTATATTATTTCTAAGGAAGAGTCTGACAGTTCTAAAATTGCATAAACAGAGCCAAGCTGTCTGTTTTAAAACTGAATGTCATACAAAATAGTCAGAGCAGCTGTAAATTGTATATGTGCAATTTTAAAATGTTTCCAGCTTTTCTTTTTCTCCAATGAATATGCATCTTATAACAAAGGAACAGCTCCTACAGTTTACTGTTTTCCTTTATGTTTCTCTTTCTGCTGTTCTCAGATCTTTTCAATAGCCAAAATCCTTTTTAAGCGGGGAAGAAATTCTCCCTTCTCTCTCTCTTCCTCTGCTTCTTTATACAGTATGCATAAATCTCACAGAAATAAGTCTAGAATAATATACATGTTTAGTGATATGAACACTTAGTGTGGCTATAAAGACTAAGTGTTATTTTGATATGCAGGATTAAGTTTGAAACACATAAGCCGTATAAAACATTGAAGGAAATAAGAATTTTGTGGTGGAGGACACAAATAGATAGAGATTTGCTTTTGTCCTGTATATGTCTGTGTATTAATATAGGGTAATTATAGCTATAAGCCTCTGAATTCCAGTGGTAGTGATGTGTCTCATTGCTGCCATTGGATTCATGACAGCAAATTCCAATTCATCAAAGCAAACGCCTCTGCATTGCACATCAGGCATGATAAGTCTCTAATAACAGTGTATCATCTCCAAGTTATATGTATTAAAGACATATGCATCAAACTGCAATATCACACTTTAAAAGTTGTGTTCATGAGAATTCAGTGTTTCTAAAAATTCTTTTTGTCTTCTTTGACTTCTGTACATTTGCTCTTTTGTTCTTTTGTAATACTTTTAGGATATTCATGTCATTCGGGTATTTATTTGTGTGGTGCAGTTACCACTTTACACAAATACTGATCTTACATCTGATGTAATTCCCCCACCATGACACTTATCATATAACTTATGTCAAAACTGCCTGCACTCACCTCTTAAGCCCTTCTGAAATGAAGTCCATAGTTGGGGCAACTGTAATGAAAAGAAGTGACTTGAAATAAAATCATCCATCCATGAAAGCTCAATTCACAGCTTTAGGATGGTCAGACACAGATCTTCTTCAGCTTAATTTGTAGCAAGTAGCAATTTGAGCTTCATTTTATATGTAGTACGTGACATACAACAAGCTATAAGGAGAAAAAAAATCTAGGGAGAGAGTATGCTGAAAAAAAAATCAAACCTAAAACAACCCCCAAGATTCTTTGCTTAAAGCTCATGTACATAAAGAAAGTAGTTTCATGTTATGATGTACATTCCCCACGGTGCACTTTCTCCATTAGCATTTATATCTTCATGCTGTTTTATTTTGGACAGTGCTAAACAGATCTGATACACTCAGAAAATTATAGTCACATGCCACCAGAAAAAGACATCAACAAATAGTATTAGCATGTAGCTGGAGGTGAATGCACCATAGACAGGCAAACACCAATAAAATGTTTAATTTTTATGCACTAAGAGTGCATATATAAATCTCAACTGGTTAGTTACTTTGCAGACATAAATTCACCTTCCTGTTGGGAAAACCTCTCTTTGTTTACTGGTGTTCCTGGTAGTTTCTTTGGAGCAAATTCCTCTTTCCTAATAGTAACAGCAGCAACCTTTAGACAGATATTTGTGTATGCAAAATAAAGACATAAAATATTTTATTAAGAGTTTTAAGTATGAATCAATCCGTACTATATGGTAAAGCATTTATTTGTTTAAACGGGAAAGAAAAAAATAAACCAACAACCAAAAACAAACAAACAAACAAAGACCAAATGAAAAACCAAAACAAAAACCCCAAAAAACACGCACAAAACCCCTCAAAATAAACAAAACCAAACCAATAAAAAAACCCAAAAATCCAATTCCTTTTATTTATCTTCAAATTCTAGTGCTTTTTCTATCACATCACCTCTTGTTCTCCTTCACTACCCCTCACTCTTCCACAGCTTTACACTCATTTGTATTATGATCTCCAGCTATCATCCTCTCTGGTTGTGATGCTCACAGATTTGTCCTTCCCTCCCTAACCTCCCTCTCCCCTGTTGTCACTTTGGTCCCTAATTTCAGCTATGTCCTTCAATTCTTTGCCCCTCTTTGATATCATTCTGTCTGCTCCTCTGCACGTTAGGCTACCCCAAGCATTCATCATCTGTCTTTCTGTCTCTGTCTACTGAGGGAACCTAGGGAATGCTCCAGTCTTCCCTCTCTATGTACCCTTTTTAGTCCTATATTTCTTAAAACATAATATATAGGATTTTTGCTCCTAATTCCTAGATCTTTAAAAATCTTTAATTTTCCTTCAAAATTTCTATTGATTTAGCTATGTTTGATTTGAGACATTCTCAATTCCTTCAATTCTTGAGATTGTATTTTTTTCTATCCTTAGCCTTTCACATTCTGCAGCTCTTGAATTCCAAATCTCCAACCTCATTTTTTTTCTATTTCTTACCAGGTTTCAGTTTTGCTCATTGTTATATTCTCTACAACACATTTTTCTCTTAAGTCTTTTCGTATTCTAAATTTTGATCAAGTTTCCTCTGCTACCTGCTATTGACAATGAAAAACATAGAATACTTCTTCTGAAAGACTCCTGCCTTTCTGACTTTCTTACCTAATGCATTAAATCCTCTGCCTGGCACTCCATTATTTTTGTGTTCTTTAGCATAGATCAGATGGTTCAGAAGCATCCTCCTGTTTTTCCTCACATCATTTGTGTTCTTCCATTAGCTGTCTTTACTTACCCAAAATGCTTGCTAATGAAGAGCTGTCTTATTCCTCTAAAAATCTTTATACATACAAATGGAAAATGTTATTACTGTATGTAAGTAGTCATTGTGCCCAGTGCTGCTCATGAACTCGGGAAGAAGAACACAAATGTAACATCTCAGTTTTTGGCAGGTCTGATCAGATCTACCAGATTCCTCGTAGCCACATTATCCTTCACTCACTGGCCCCTGGAATAAGCTCACAACTTAACCGAGAAATATTTCACTATTTGATTGTCTTTTCAGTTTTTAAAACAGAAGTTTCTAGTAGCTCTCTTCATCTTTCCTCAGAAGTCCCTGCAATGCTTCATCTCTCTTGAAAAGGAACTTAGCGCATAATACTTCAGGGCTTCACCACCAAAGGGAAACCTCTTGCACAGAATCTTTACTCTTCCCTGAAAAAACAAAACTCCTTCACAATCTAAAGAGATTTTTCAAAGTCATAGTGCCTTTAGTATCCACTGCAATCTGTTTCACAGCTTGAATGACTTTTTGATCTTGATTCATAATTGCCCATATTTTACCAGAAAGAGCATTTTATTCACTCTCATTAAATAACTTTTATCATGTTGTTGTTACTGTAAGCTCTAAGTTATAAAAGAGTTGTGCATTTTTTTTAAATTTTTACTTTTATTTTTTTTAACCCTAGTAGATTCCCATCATCTTCCCTAACAGTACAATCTGTCCAAAGGAACACCAATTCTTCCAGAAGCCCTCTCATCAGTGGAATCCTGCAGGAGTTGGTTTTTTCCTTCCCTCAACACCAAAACAGGTTACTCATAAGTGTCAGGCACTTCAAAGCCTTCTGTATTCCAGAATGACTTATAAAATAAAAAGTAACTATTATCAAGTAAAAAGTAGCAATTGCTGGCTTATGTTACAGGAGAATAAAAATGTTATGACCTGAATTTTCCTGTTTTCCTATTCCTTTTTGAACTTCTGGAAAAAATCCCAATAATTGGAATAGTTTCCAGTTTAGAGAGCTTGGTTCCTGACAGCTCAGAAGAGGAGAAGCTTGGTACCATATCTGCCCACCAATTTTATGAAGAAGTTCCCAAAGGGCAGAGGAAAAGAACATTGTTATCACTCAAGAAAGAAAAATGAAGATTTACACTCTATTGGCTGCCTGTCATCAGGTATATTTTCGTCTACTTTATTTCTAATTGCACTCTCCAGGCTTCTTTCTACATTGTTGAATTGTCTTTCACAACATCTGCTGTTCATATTACCTTCCTACATTATATGTCAGCATTTGTAACCTTTCCTTCTGTGTACCTTCTGCTCAGAAACCAGGAGAATTCATGGCATGCTTTTCCCATTTGCTGAAAGTGGGACATGCCTTGGTGTTCAAGTGCTATTCAATGTCAGCTTTTCGTAAATATTTAGCAAAACATTGCAATTTGAGCAAGCTTTACTTGGTGGCTCAGGAGACAACTTAATTTAGCAAGTGTAAAGCCAAGGAGTCACAACAGTGATTGCGCTATTTTTTTCCAATTGTACATGTTGTAAAATTAGAGTTTGCATTAGTGACATTAGAAAGTGGGCAATGAAAAGGTTCCTCTCTGGTACAATATAATCTATCAAGGCAAGAGAGCTTCAGATGGGAATACAATGATAATGATTTATTTTAATGGTTTATTTTGTTTTCCTAAGTTTCCTCATCAGTATTATAAGGAAGGAAGGGAAAAACCTCCTCCAATACCTAAACATATACTTACTTTTCTGGGAGGGGTATGCATTTATTCAATAAATATGCTAAGTACAGCATAGCATAAAATTCCTATAAATTACATGATGTAAGAAGCTGGAGGACTTCTGTCCTGAGATTTTTTTTAATAAATATCCACAGGTTTGAATTTCTCATTTATTTTTGATTAAGGGAACATTACCAAAAGTGAAGTAAAAATCCAAAGAAATGAACTTAGCATTTTACTTTATAGTATACATTTACATTATATATATTTACCTTAAAAAAATAAAAAATATGGGTGATATTCCTGAACACATCTCTGAATTCTGAAATAAACAATTTACCTTTGTATCCAGCCTAACAAGGATATATATATATTTCTGTTTAGAGTGTACATTCAATTTGAAGAAGTTGTCGAAAATGAATGAATGAATGAATGAATGAATGAATGAATGAATGAAAGAAAGAAAGAAAATTTACCCCAGGCATTCACTAGACCGGCATGTATTTCTGTGGATATAGGGAGAGAATTATGACACTAAAACAAGAGAAAGACCCCCTTCTATAATATTCTTCAGTGTCCATTCTCACATCCTAATGCAGGAAAGGATTGTTGTCTGCATATTATTAGCCGTCTTCTCCTATAGCTGCAGTATAATGATGTTTAGTGTCACAAGTTCAGGAACTATGCACAGACTGAGACACAAAGCAAGGAAACTGAGCAAGAAAGACAGCTGGCACTGTTAAGAAAAAGAAAGCCATAACTTAGTGTTACTTTGAGCAGCAGGTGATTTAAAAGGACAAAAGTGCTCATCAAATCACAATAAACAAATACAGGGACTTTAATGACTAAAATGGATAACTCAGGCCTTGGAAGGAAATCTACCTAACCCTTAGTCTTTAGCAACAAGATTATTTCAAATATTTCAAACTAGGCTTTCATTGCATTTTTCTGAAGGAACTATCACAGGAGACTTCAGAAAATGGTAAATGTTTTCTATATATTTAATTGAACAATACGTAAGCAGAGCTTGATTGAAAAATCACTTGGGGTAGTTAATAAATTTGAAATTATTAATGAACTTTTCAGTCAAGTGTCTTTATTTAGGGGAAATATCAACATGAGATAAAAGATAAAAACTTTCATGTACTTTCTCCATTTTCCTATCTCTCTTATATGAAAATTTAATTAATTAATGTTATCATATAATTTTGAGTGGATTTTCAAAATTGAGGGCACCTGGAAAAATCTGGAACAGAGCTACCCTCTTTTGGCAGCAGATTAGCAGGGGAAAGAAGGTAATTGAAGTCCTTTTAAGCCATGAAAAAGATTTATTTAAAGCAAGTCTTACATTTTAGGAATATATGGAAGATATCTCGTGAAAGATATGGATGAGTCAGAAAGGATAGAGTCGTAATATTGTTTCACTGTAATTACACTGTCTGTTAGGGCAGAGAATTGTCCATGCCATCTAAAACCTCTCATGCCAAATTCATGATTTTCCCCTGTCCTGTGTCTTCCCAGATGAATCTTAGTTCCCTGCTGCAATTTGGGCTGCACTGAAAATCGTAAAGCATAAGCCAGCTCCGAAGTCCCTTGAAGACCTTCTGTATTTGCATAAAAATTTCTTTTTGTTTATATTGTACCTCTACATTTTTTTGCACAAAAGTTTAGCGGAGCCTGGTCTCTAGTCAAGTTTCAAAGTACAATGACTCTGAAGAAGGAAGGGGCATGCATTTTTCTTCACATTCCTGAAATGCGTTAGTATTGAAATCAAGGTCACATCTTCTGTAGGAACGTCTAATACATGATTAGGGCCAGAATAAGTCCAGAAGAGTTTGGTCAAGAGCAGAAACACTTTTGAATCGTAAGATCTACATGGGAAGAAATACATGACAACAAATATATTTTCTATGATTCTAGAATGCTCTTTTTACAGTAAGTGTGGTTCCCTGGACTTCTGCTGCTGGGCTGAAAAAGCATTTCAGAGAAAGTAAACTTCCGGCAATGCTCTAATATCAAGAAATACAAATTCACAGTGCAGAACACATTACATTAACATCACCGATATATATCATTATTTTTCTCTGTCACAAATATTTAGCTTGTGTTCCCAAATACCATTTTAATACTTTGAAAATAGTCCTTAAGAATTTTCAGTGGATAATTGAGCCATGTGTGTATTTTAGGACAAATATTGGGAAAAGTCATGTTCAATACCAACGTCTATACCATTTAAACAATGAAAGCATCAGGTAAGTAACAACATTTGGACAGTAAGTCAATATGACTATGAAAGGTCTCCAATAATGAGCAAACTCAAACCAATACACTGTTTGAGTATTTGGCCTTCCTATTGACAAAGGTTGCTTTCAATCACACTGTATCTATTACCATATCAATCATCACTCTAAATGAATACAACATGAACACTGATGAGGAACACTTAGGCAAAGAACCTCAAGGTTCTCTAAAAACAAATAATGAAAGTTTGGTTGATCACAGCATGAATATTAGACCTAATCCTTAATCATTCTTATTCTGTAAAGCAAACAAATTGAAACTAAAAATGTTAACTCTATTTCTTGTCTAGGAACTTAAAATATATGGAAATTGATATCACATTCTTAATTATTAAACATAATGCAATCCAATACTTTGTTTGCTACACAAATTAAGATATGGAATTGGACTGATGAAAATGATTTACGTGCAGGATTAAAATATTGGCAGCTTTATAGAGTGAAATGTCACTATACTGCTGTACCTTCAAGTTTTACATTTCCTCCTTTGAATCCCTGTCAGCCTTCATGAACACTGGAGAGTTTAATCAATGCTTGCAGTAGCCATAGCATAACACTGAATATTTTACCTGTGTAATAGTCATAGTGCAGCTTAGCACATGTCAAAAGGAGAAATTATAAGTGTATATATTGCAATTGACAAGGTTACATTTTAAATTACATTAAAATTAATTCTTACACATTTATATGATTCTTTTCTTTTTGTGAAAGCAACCTGTATTTTGCAACAGTTCAATGCACCCTAAGGCAATCAAATTGTATTTAGGATGACTCAGAGGTCATAAAATTCAAACACATAAGTTCATGCATTTGAATTACTTTTTAATTTATATGATACAAAACTCTTGTGAAACAAGCATTTTATTTGCTTTATGTATTCTAAAGGGTGGAATTCAGATTGCAATTTGTGTTGAATTTTTTCAAGGTAGTCAATATTGACAATATTATCAAAACTGAAAAGGAAAGAAAAGATTATCATTTGGTACTGTGGCAGTCTGTTTTCCTTATAAAACAACCTTGTGTGAAGCTAAAATATAGGCCAGAATGAGGAAATAAGGACATGGACATAGCATAAAATTTAGGAAACTAAATAAAAAACTGAGTAGATGTAAAGGTGGTAAAAAAATGGAACTTATTTCCAAATTTTCAAATCAAAGCCACTAGTACATCTAGTTTAAAATATAACTTTTTTTTTTTAATTAAGAAAAGGAAAAAAATAGGATATTTAACATAGTGACATGAAGCAAAGAAGAAAAGCTGAGATATATTTGAAATACATTAGAAATAATTTGTCTTTAAAAAACTTTCATTGCTATTTTTTACTTTATTTGAATAAATAAAGTTAAGTTTTCTGCCAACTTTCCCAAAAACAGTAATTTATAGAATAGTCCCAATATCTCTAAATTACACACCACTTGAATAACATTGCAAGGAAGCCATATAAATAATACTGATTAAAAAGTTCTTAATTTGTATTTAAACAGTATCATATTATGGATATTTTAATAAATAGGTGAAGCACAAGAAATGCATTATATCATAGATATATATTTGCAAATATATAGAAAAAACACTTCTACTGTCAACAATGTTCTTTGTTGCATTATTCTTTCATCACTGAATTTGATCTAGTAAGTATCAATTGAATAAATAGTTTGCCTAGAAATTTATTTTCCCTTGATGTATGTTACAAGCATATAGATATTGAAGAACATAGAAAGTGCTCTGGTCTAGAGAGTCAATCCCCTTGTTGCTCTAACAGTCAGCAAGAAGGCTTGATTTTTCCAGCAGGTATATCTGGCTATATCAAATGTTTAATCCACCTGTGCAAGACAGTCAATTTTAGAGGATTTATTCAAAGAAAAAATTTGCTTTGCTGTCTCCGGTTCTGTGTCTGATGACACACGGAGTGTCAGTTTTATAATACAAAAATATGCAATATTTCAGAAAGGTTCATTAAGCTAACCTCTGTTATGAAGATAATTTACATTTACTCTACTTCAGGCCATTAAGGGTGTAATCGTTTTAGGCAAACATGAATAGAAAGCTGCAATTTTTATCCCAACTTGATCATTTTTCTCACAGCCAGCATTCAACAGGGCTGAAAAGGCAGTAGGAATGACTCCACCACGTGCTGTTCCTTGTCTCGGGTCACAACAGGCAAACTAACTGACCATTTTACCTTCAGCCTCCTCAACCACACAATGAAAAAAGATAGCTTTAATAGTGTTTCAGCACTTAGGTTCGGTTCCTTTCACCCATTAATTTTAAGCCAAATTAAGCCAAATCGTATTCAGAATCTTTAACCTGAAATTTTACTACCATTTATATGACAATTGCCTTCCCAGTGGAACTTCCACAGGTTGATCTGTTTAGGCATATGGGATGTATCTCAAATGGAGTCATATTCCCAATACATTCAAATTAGAGGACTGGGTGATCACCAATAAATAGTATGAAGTTTAATAGGTCCTAGATTTTGCCCCTGGGATGGGGAAATTCTGGATAAATGGACAGGCTGGGGAATGAGAGATTGGAAAGCAGAGCCAGGAAAGGGACTTGAAAAGTTGAACATGAGTCAGCAGTGCATTGGCAGCCAGGAGGGCCAGCCCTGTCTGTGGCAGTGCATTTTCTGATTCTGTTTGTTATATGTTTTTGTGCTGTAAATGGTTTGTTCCATGCACCCCTTCAGTTACTTCCCCTTGGTTTCTTCCTGGTTATAGTCCCGTGTCAATCTTATGTCATGTAATCCTCAGGTCCTGCCTGTCACTTCGGGGTCTCTCCCTGCGTCTGGAAAGTTCCAGGGAGAGCCTCGAGGGATTGGGCAGGATCCTGGCTCCCCCCTCCTACCTCCCTGTGGTTTGTTGTTTTGTATGTCAATTAAGTTCTGAGCCACTCCCATGCTGTTGTTGATTGGATCTCTGCTGAATCCACCCCCCTGTTCCACCCCCAAATAAAAGATGCTGTACAGGGGTGTTCCTGGCTCTGCTGAGGCAGTCACCCTGGGCCTTGGTTGTGTGCTGTGTGGAGCAATAAACCCAGATTGGTGAACCCTCAACAGCATCCCTCTTTGTTTTCTCCTGCCATCATTGCTTCCAGCCTCAGGACAAACCAAGTCCCACAGGATCCCAAAGGTGATTAATTCACTGGACGGTACCTCTCTTGCCATGGTGCCAGGGCTGCCCGGGGCACGGAAACCAGCACACCGTGACACCTGTCCTGGAGCGCATCAGGCACAGCATCACCAGCTGGGCGAGGGAGGGGATTGTTCTGATCTGGGGTGGCCTCACCTCGAGTGCTGGGGGCAGTTTTGGGTACCAAAATGTAATGATATTAAACTATTAAACAGTGCCCAAAGGAGGGCTAGGAAGATGATGAAGGGCCTTGATGCAGAGCTGTGCAAGGATAGGCTAAGGTCTTTCAGTCTTTTCAGCCTAGAGAAAGGAGACTGAGGAAACGAGACCTCTTATCTGTCTACAACTTCTTTGTGAGAGGAAGCAGACAGGAAGCACTGATGTGTTCTCTCTGGTGACTAGTGATAGGACCTAAGGGAATGGCCTGAAGATGTATAAAGAGAGGTTTAGGTTGGATATAGGAAAAAGATTTTTCACCCAGAGGGTGATTGGACACTAGAACAGGTTCCCCAAGAAACTGTTCAAGACAGCAAGCCAGCTGGAGTTCAAGAAACATTTGAACACCACTTACAGACACATGGTGTGATTTTTTCAGTTATCGTGTATAGGGCCAGGAGTTGGACTTGTTCATTGTGGATCTTTTCCAACTCAGAATATTCTATGAACCTGTGATTCTATATTCCTGTTGTAAATCTTGGCCCATCCAGCTCTGAGAAGACAAAACCCCCAAACAACAGTGAGGAAAAAAGAAACATTTTGAAGATGTAGAGAAGCTGAACATGATGGGTGCTTTTTCATTTTTTTTGCCCCCAATGCTTTACGTGATGCACCTGGAGTAATAACATGGCTTTTTCAGTAATATGTCAGGAATGGAAGAGGGATTTCAGAATCACGGACAAAAGTGAAAAGAACTGCCTGTTGCCAACCAAGCTGAAACAGTTTAAAGCAACATTGCTTCTGTAATCATGCCTGTGTTTGAAAAGAAGATTTTTAGTGCAGTAGAGGTTTATTTGTACAGTTTCCAAAACATTTACAGCACTGCCATATTAATCTAAAAGGAAAATTAGGGAACATTTATGAAGAGAAGGCTTCAGGAGAGGGAGTGGTGGAGAAATAATCACTGATACATGAAGCCATTGATGGAGACTGAGCAGCTCGAGAAAGCTATGGCAGTATTTCTGGGTTTTGGGATGAGTGTATTAGTGTAAGATGAGTTTTGAGGAAGTCAGGGCAGGGTTACCAGATGGTTGTTGCTGAGTAAAAAGTACAGCATGGTACTGGCTGAAACGAAGTGCTGAATAGGTGATGAGAATATTGATAAGGAAGACCACAGGCATTCTGAAATGCTCTTTACGTCTCTCACCACATTTTGGAGCGCGGCCTGTGTCCTGTTCAACTTCTGCCCATTCAGAACGCACCTTTGCTTAGTAGCAGGTTGCTAGCTCCCCAAGATTTCATCTCAGACCAGTGGCAATGTTTTGTGTTGCATCAAAGCATCTGACTGATGTTCCCCACCAGCTGAGTCCATCATCCTTCCCACTCCCCTCTTGAATGAGAGGCAATCTCTCCCTTATCAACCTTCTACAAAATAAAGTGTCATTTAAAAAATAAATGGCCACGGTACTTCAGAATCTGCCCAGTCTCCATTATGCTATTGACGTTACACACCAATCCATTTCATGTACTTCTTTACTACAACTTGCCAGAAAAAAAAAAAAAAAACCAAAAAAACCCAAAAAACTTTGTTAGTATGTCTATTAAAATAGCCCCTTCTATCAAACTTTTATTGTAATCCTCTGATTGGTCTGGCTTTTTACTAAAGTAATGCAGATGGTATCAGCATCTTGCCAGACGAATATGACCTGGTTGTTATATATGGGCATTTCACTTTTGGCTCCACTTACACAGAATGGGACATGTAATTTGCTGGGGGAGATATGGACATTGTTTTATCTCTTTTTGTAATCCCAAAACACTGAAGGCTTACAACAATGCGTGGAGTTGGCCCTGTGAATTCCATTAAACTCAATGAAACTCTCATGGCATGAAATCCCACACAACCACTGTAAATTAATTATTCATGATAATAACACATTTCTCTTTCCATCTGAGCATTGCAAGCATCCTTTCCAAGATAAATAATTATGGTTCAAAAGATGCCCTGTACTAATGAGGCAGGCAGTTTATACGTATTTTTATATTTGTGTACATAGGGATAAAGTCAAATTCTAGGTCTGTTTAAGGAAATTTCAAACAAGCTCCTTGTACTGAGAATTTCACTGGTTTTGATGAACTCTTCCTAGAGTCAGTGGAAACTAACCATAGTATAAAATTACACCAGAGTCTTCTGGACATTTTTCTCCACAGGAGTTAAGGGATAAAAAAGCAGATCTCAGTATAAAATTTATTTAGGGCAAGGGCTCTTTTAAGATTTTCTTTGACACGGTACACATGCTCAGAGACCTAAGGAGAATCCAAGTGAGTTTGTGGTCTAATCTGAAACAGAATCCACTAATCTACTCAAATGCACACTCTTAATGTTAAAAGTTAGTCATTCCCATTGTAAACACCATTATCAATTCAGACTGGTCAGTTCAGCCCCGGACTTCACATCTGCCTTTTATTATTCTCCATCTTTGTCATCTAAAATACAAAGCTATGTTTGGGTTGATTTTATGGAACTCAAATAATTTTGTATCAAATATTGGCTGACTGAAACACTAAGCTATAAGCTGTTTACTCACAGAAACAATACTGGTTTCATCCTTTGATTTGTGCAGATATCCTCTATGTAAATACTGCTGGCTTTATAAAAGTGTAAATTTCTAGGTAGCTGGTCCCTCAGTTCTACTCATCTGAAAATCTCCCTACAGCCTCCAGAGAGAATTATTCACTGAATTAAGACTGGGATTTGAAACAACCAAAGCGGGTCCATGATAAATATTCAAAAACATTAGAGAGAGCTGAATGTGAAACCCCAATTCACCCATGGTTTTAGCCCTTCTGACTGGTTGCCTGAATTGGGTTTCCATGGCAGAGTTTTGGTATCAAGGGGTGGCTTCTGTGTGAAGCTGCTGGAAGCTTTCCTTGATGCCTGCCATACTCAAGATGGACCTGCTACTGCTCAAGATTGACCCCATCAGCCATGATGTCATCAGTGGTAACACTCCTGGGATAACATATTCAAGAAGGGGAGAAAAAACTTGTGCAATAGCAGTTAGAGAAAGGTGTCTGAGATAAATATCCTTGCAGATCCCTGGGTCAGTGAAGGAGGGGGAGGAGGTGCTCCAGGTGCCAGAGCAGAGATTCCTCTTAGAGAATTCCCCTTAGCAGGGGTTCCTCTTAGTGCATGCTGAGGACAAGAATAAGGAAACCCATAGTGAAGCAGAGATCCATCTTCAGTCCCTGGAGAACCCGGTACTGGATCAGGTGAATGCCCAAAGGAGGCAGTGGCAGAATCCCTGCTAAGGGGAAGCCCATGCTCTGTCCCCATGGAGGGAGGAACCCATATTGATGAAGGTTTGCTGGCAGGAATTGTGACCCTGTTGGAGACCCATGCTGGAACAATCTATTCCTGAAGGACTGTACTGTATGGAAAAAAGGAATCCAGGCTGGAGCAGGGGAAGAGTGTGAGGAGTCCTCTTTTAGGAAGGAAGAGAGTGGCAGAGACAACGTGCAGTGAGCTAAGAACAGCCTGTTTTCAGCATCTCCATTGGTCACTGTGGGAAAGAGGTACAAAATCAGGGATAAATTTAAGCCCATGAAGAAGAAAGGGGAAAGGGCTTTGTTAGATTTGGTTTTATTCCCCATTTCCCTACTCTGATTTGATTGGTAATAAATTAAATTAATGTCCCCAAATTGGATGTGCTTTACCCATGTTGCATAACCAGTGAATTATCTCTCCCTGTCCTTGTCTTGACCCATGGGCCTGCCCTTATATTTTCTCTCCCCTGTCCAGTTGGGAATGGGAATGATAGATACAATGGTGTCGGTGGGCACTTGATGTCCAGCCAGAGTTGACTCACAACAATACCTAACACAAAGCCTTCTACTAGGCATCAGTGACCACATTTTCCCTTCAGAAATGGATGATTGGCTATTTTCTTTTTAAACATGGGTGGAGGGAAATGTGAAGGTGACAACAATATATTGTTTCTGACAGCTGTTTAATGGAAAACACATAAACAGTTCTAGGAAGTATGAGGTCTCTCAAAGAACAGTGTCCTATTAGCCACTGGAGCAATGGCACTTCCTCAGGAGCTTGCCCTTCTAGGGACCAGGAGTCCCACATTCATTTTCTGCTTTTATTCACAAGTTGACTTCTCTTCAAATGAATGACAGAAAACCAGTCCTATTCAAGGTTGTCTTGTTATTATGGTGTCACTTAAAGAAGGTAAGAAAAGATGGTTTATATCTTATCAAGATGAAGAAGACCTAGAACCTGTCACCTACTTCCCATAAATGAAACCTGATTATTGGTTACTTTAAAGTGCAGTCTTGCACTCCATCAAATGGTTTTGAATGACAACAGCTGTGATTCTTTTGTTTCATATTGAAGTCTGGGTAAAACATTAGACCATATTAGAGCATTAGACTAATAAACTAGAATCATAAGGGGACATAACCCCCCAGACACCTCATCTATAATTTCCAAATGGACTTAGATATTTAGAAGGTTGCAGTTTTCTAAAGGTACACAATAATCATTTTCTGCATGACCAGAATAATTTTATTAGCTAAAAAAAGAAGTTTCCAGGTGGTTTATGACAGTTTCTGAAACTTACCTCTCACATGTCTGTGGCTGATATTCCTTCTGCCTTTAAGAGAAACAAGATAGCATTCAGGAAATCATGTTTCTCTTGTGAGAGACAACCTGTCCATTAGTGCCTGCACAAGCTGATCACTGGATTTTTCAGAAACGTAAATAATACCTCGACTCTCTGGAGACCACACCTCCTAGATTCTACAAAAGTCAGATGTATTTCCTTGCTGTTGAAGTATAATCATGTACATTTCTTTGCTTTCATTGTATGAGTACCTGTATGCCACTTTAATCTGTATTCTTAAGACCTGTACTCAAAACTCGCAGACTGTGAATTCATTGAAGAGTAAAATCTAGAACTCAAGTAAAGGTAACTCAAACCTTTTTGCCATCCAGAGCTTAATCTCTCTTCAGCCACCACTGGAGAAACGGAGAATTGTCTTGAAAGGAAACTTTTTTTTTCTGCTTCTGCTCTCCATATAATCAATTGCAAATGTCTACTGTCCATTCCAGATCAGCTTCCCCAGAGATGGTTAGGCAATATTTTCATGCTATTTCTTCACTTTCAAAAGACCTTACACTAGGAGTAGTCTCCATTCCAAATACTTTCCAAAGAAAAGGGAATAAGATTCACAGTATGGACTGTGCTTTAGTTCAGATGTAATGAACGAACAACTGTTGCAGAAAGACATAATTTCTTTTAAAAAACATCGGAATAACTTTGCCCATCATCTATAAAAAAGGTAAATTCAAAATACATGTACTGTAGTAGCTTAGGCAGTTTATTACGTTAACCAGAGCGACAACCTGCATAATTTTTACTAAATATCCTCTCATAGAGTAATAAGGAATTTTGTCTAGCACTTTGGAATGACAATAAGTTTGTGACAAACAAGGCATATTCTAAAAAGGTAATCTCCCTCTTTTCTGGTAAATAAACAGCAGTGTTCCTGGGGGTTGGCAAAATTTTGGCTTGTCTTAAGCACTACAGTATTTACCTCTGTGGCTACCTAATCAAACTTGCAAATCAGGGAGTTTGTGCAAGGGACTTTGATGCAAGGCCTGAGATTATCTTTCACATGCAGTTGCAAAGTCAGAAACACATATTACACCTGCATAAACAAAGGCTAAGCTTCAGAAGGCTGTGGAAAGAACTTGCCAGCAATATGATATGATTTTGTGTCTACTCATGCTTCTGTGCCTTAGATCATACCATGCATTCACAACAGACTAACTTCAAGCCAGTACATCACTCTAAATAACAATTCTCTTTTTTATTATCCGTTTAAGTCACAAACATAGCATTAAAATTTTTTTGTCTCTGAATTATTGGATTTAGAGTGTTGGTGCACCAGTTCAAGGTAACTAAACAGCTTTATTATATCAACAATAGCCTTGCAAGATATCCTCATTGTATTCTGAAGGACTTAATTTACGGGAAGATACTATGAAACGTTCTATTTCTCTCTATTTTTGAGAGCCATAATCAGATAAATAGTGGGAAGACACAAAAGGAGGACTCCGAGATCCTGTGGGAGCAAGAGCAGGAGCCATACTCTTAATCTAATGGGATGCATTTCAGTATAGTGCACAAAATATAGGTATCTCTTTGTACTAACAATACAGCAATCTCAGGAGCACTTGTCCATGTAGCATGCTGAATATTTATCTTTATTTGTCAAGAGTTTTTAAACAGTTCATTGTTATTGCACATGTGCATAGCAGTTTATGAAATAAAAGAGGAATGATCTTCTAAATGAACCCCCTCTGAATTGAACTTTTAAAACGCCGTATCCTATCTTCAGTGGAAGCACAAGATCCACTTTAATAGCTAATATTAAGTGATGGCATGTAGAACACAGCAAAAATAAAGGAAGTAAATCTTCCACTCTTTCCATTTTATGGCTTTTTAAAATAGAGACTAAACCCATTATTTTGTTGTTGGTAGAATCAGAAAACTCACAGCTCTAGGTGTAAAATGAGAGGAAGCTGTACTGGAGTCAAAAATGAACAATAGACTTAAATAGCACTGAAGGCATGAAAATAGCTGGCTACGAGCCCAGAATCTATAAATAGTACCAAACTTCTTCATCCTAACTCCACTGATGATGACAACATCATCAGGAAATGAAAACAGAAAAAGCAGGAAAAGAATAAAAGCAATGGAACTCAGGAATTAAAGACCGAGCTATTTACAGAGCAAGCTGCTCAAGTTTGACAGTAATCCTAGGGTGGGAAAGCAGCAATGGTAACTAATAATGCCGTGAGTCCTACCACATAACTGTGCTAGGGAAGGAGGACAGTAAAAGAAATGAAACCAGTCCGCTGAAGAATTAGTGCTTTTGGTGCAGATTCCTAATTTTTATGAGAATGCTGAAAGGTAATGTTTATCATTTGTCTTGAGCATGATGAATGCAATATGTGATTTATACAAACAAAACCTTTTACTTAGCACAGAAGTTATGACATACCCTTCCTTCCCTTTTCCATGTAAATCCCTTTAACTTTTAAACAAAACCAGAAATAACATCAACACTACGCAGATTCTTTTTTTTCGTTATTATTTTTAAATTTCTTTTTAGGTTCTTTTCATCGAGCTTAAGAATGCAGAACTGCAAACTCTGGAACAATTTGATCACTTACACAAATAAAAATAGCCCAAAATTACAGCAATCTATAGGCTAACAACTGACTATAGAGAAAAAATTCTCCTGTAAAAATACAATGTGACTGAAAGAAGACCTAGAGAGAAAATTCAGTTCACATTGATGAAAGACAGACTGCACAAAATATGCTCAAAATAAAACAAAACAGGAACAAGTTCCAGTGCTATGCTGCTCAGATATGATTCAAATCCAGATAGGGAGCATGAGTGTATATTGTCATATACACTCATAAACTTGAACATGTTATTTAATTTTTTTATCTTTCCAAATCAGTTTCTGAAATCTTGCTCCCTTTGATTGGAAATTCATTTTACAGTATGGGGGGGTGCCTTGGTTTAGATAGACAGGTATCTGCCAGGGAAGACTGGAGTCTCCCTTGGAATGTAAGCCCCTCTCCACCTTTTCCAAATTATTATAAATTTGCAATTAAAAGGCTGTCAGGCAAAGATTTTGGGAATGGGTATAGCAGTTCTTAACTAGGGATATAAAAATACAAGTGTTGTAGTACAGAAGAATAAGCAAACAAACAAACAAGAAATCCTAGAAAACCCTGACAGAGTCAGAAATACAACCTGACACTCTGTTGGTCAGGGTGTTGGAAGCAGTCCAGAGTAAGCCCTCCTGGAGAGGCAGGTGTGGTTTTGTTGGAGTAGAGATGGTCCCATCAAAAAAAAGGGTCCAGTAGTGGTGAGATGGGTCCGGTCATCCTCCAGGGATCCAGTCGAAAACTGGATGACTGGTGACACTTGTGGCTCCTTTTTATCTAGGTGAAGATGGTTTGGCTCCTCCTCCCTGGGTAGAGCATCTTAAAATGGTATGATGTAATGTGTCATGTCAGTGGTGAGCTTTAATGGTCCATTAACAGAAGATATCCCCACGGGGGTAGTGGAACAATGAACAGAGAGATAAGCAGCACTGCACCATCTGAATAAGCAACACTGACCCATTTGAGCAACACTGACACACCTGGGCAGAGATAAGCAACACTGCTCTACCTGGTTTCAATAGACGGAATAGAATAACATTTTTTTGTTTACAAAACCCAAGACGGGGAGTAGGGGTGGGGGGCTGGGTGACGGGATTGGGATATTTTCAAAGTGAGACATTGCTTAACATGAATAAAGGTGACAGACTCTGGATGTCAGGATTCAAAGCCACATGGTCTGCATGATTGAAACATTCTCCCCACCAAATACTCCTCCTACTTGAAAAAGAAATCGGACCTCAGACTGTAAAGAATGTACAGTCCCAAAATGATGCTTTTCCCCCATTGCTCTGAGCACTCATCCCTTAAACCAGCACTTACAGGCACGGTATTTACCTGAAATATTTGGCAGCTTGGTGCACACCTGCGGAAGGGCTAAGCTGAACACTGTCATCTCACTCCTTTATACACACCTATAGACACAGTCTTGAGAAGGTAAAAAAGATTTTGAGGGGGAAGCGAAGATAAAAACTGAGCAGACACATGGTGGGAAACTTAGCAGATGCCAACATTTTGGACAGTTGAGTTTACCTAGTTGGTAGAAATCCTTATTAATTAACCCATTCCATCATAAGGGATGGGTTTTGGCTTTGTAGAGTAGTAGTTTAAGATTGTGAAAAGCTGAAAGAGCATGTAAACAGTTGCAGACTTTCAAATGAAAGTTGAAAACAATATTTCTTTTATTTATAATAAATAGTGATTTATTATAATTTCAGAGGACCCACTACTATCAACCATGCGACTATTTTGTGACACATTACTGCAGGAGACTTTTGGATGAGATGTAGCCAAGTAGACATTATATTCTCAAAAAACTCTCTCTTCTATGTGCCTTTGCTCTGAAGATGTCAGTTACTGGGGTTGACTCTGAAACAGGAATACTTTTGGTTTGAAATTATCAGCTTTAGATACTTTTGCACTCAGAAAACTTCATCAGAGGTGTGTGTTGTAATTCCAAATCAGTATTATGAAGCTTCTAAAATTATAAACCAAATGAAATGTCAAATGAAAATGTTTGAAGCAGTTGGGAGCCCACATTTGAAAACATAGTATCAAAAATATAATTTGTCTGAAAAGGAAAGTTCGTGTAGAAAATAATTTTATTATGCCCTTCCTTATTTATGTAAATAATAACTACATTAATAAAACTGAGATATGATCAAAAAACTGTTTTAAAATAAATTGAAAATACTGATCCCATGTTCATACAAATGCAGTGGAGTGGAATTTGACTTTCCTACCGGGTGAGGTGAAGAGGCCCAGATTTCCTGGTCTACAGCAGCATTCTTGATGAAAACGTAATAAAACAGACTGAGGAGCATATGCATATCTCTAAATTTCTGCAGGCGGTGGCATAGTTGAAAGGAGATTTTAATGATTTGAAGGTTGGTCTCTTTGAGGTAACAAGAGACAAGAAGACAGGAAATGGCTAGAAATTGCACGAGAGAAGGTTTAGATTAGATACTAGGAAAAATTTCTTCCCTCAAAGGGTAGTCAGCCACTGGAAAAAAACACCCAAGGAAGTAGTGGTATCACCATCCCTGGAAGTCTTCAAAAGTGTGTGGACGTGGAACTTGGGGATATGGTTTAGTGTTGATGATCACAGCAGTACTGGGTTAACAGTTAAACTCAACAGTCTTGGAGGTCTCTTCTAAGCTTAGCAATTCTATGATTCAATGATAGCCTTACTCCTGGACCAATACAGAGTACTCACAGAGCTGCTGTTAGTTCCAGCTGCTTCTATGACTACTGAAAATCAGCTGAGCATGTGCACTCCTGCACCTGGCTGCCAGCAGAGGCTGAGGAAACTCAGGCAAGTATCTTAAAGTCATTGCACTTACCACTAGTGTCTGGGTAAAAATGTTCATCGATTTCTTGGGTAGTAAAGTGTTCTTGAGGGAGCAGAGAATGGATTTAGATAGAAAAACAAGAGTGTGTGTCTAAGCAGTTACAAGAGAGATAAGAGATACAAGCACATTTTACTTTCAAAAATATTCTAGAAAGGTATAGTCTAAATATTACCCATAAATACTTCATCTAAAGAAATTAGCATGACATCAAGTGCCAAGTTGTGAAAGCTAGAAATTTATATCTTGCTACTGTCATTCCATCTTGCTACTATCATTCTATCATTCCATCAAACAATGCTGATACATTGCCCTAACAGTAATACAGTGTCATTAGGATTATAAAGACTGCAAATATTTCCCAGGACGTTGATCTATCTATGGTGAATAAAAAAAATTTTAAAAAAAATAAAAAAAAAAAATAATTTTGTAGTGTTTTGGTGTCAATGTGACAGAGCCAGACAAATCTTAACAATTCTTAAACTTATGAGAACAACAGCTTAGGAACCTTTAATTCTCCTTCCCCCGCCCCCCCCTGCCCTCCGAAAAGATGGCGGCCTGCCAGAGAGGAACAGGTTTTGTGCTAAGCCTCTGCTTAGACTGCATTCCTGCTACCAGATCTTCCTGCCAGAGGCATCAGTTGGATTTGAAAGTGAGGGCTGTGGGCCACAGATAGAAATTCAATATTTTTTTGGAGAAAAAGATAAGCCCCGGGAGTTCTGTGTTTTACTGCTCTCTTCACCGTGGAGAGTGGCACTTGATGTGATCCTCACTGTAGAGCATGACACAATACATTTCAGAGCTGAAACTATTGGACTGTAGCTAGATTTTGCTTAAGGGTGGAAATAGGTAGTGTTCTAGAATCAAGAAAATACAAAAAAAAGATGGGGATGTTGAGTCCTCACAAAGCAAATAAACTAAACATAATACAATAGAGCTGGAGGCTTGCTGCACTACCCCCACTTTTATGTACACACACACACATAGACACACACACAAACACACTTTATTTAATTTTCTTAATATAAAATACAGAGCATATCTTGGCATGCATAGCCTTGTCACTAGTTTTTGAATTGCATTAAGTCATCTCACCTGGGGCTTAGTATTCACCATGTGTAGGTATGCAAATCAAATATTAAAAAATAAAATAAAATAAAAAATAATAAAACCTCCCTGGAGCCTGTTTATATAATTTAGCATCCCATTCTGAACTGTATTCTGAACTGAAGAAGTTACAAATTTACAGTCAAGTTAATCACATCATGTCATATCACAGATAGGTGCAGAAATAAAAA
The DNA here is from genome assembly GCF_029207755.1 of Chamaea fasciata. Taxonomy (NCBI): domain Eukaryota; kingdom Metazoa; phylum Chordata; class Aves; order Passeriformes; family Sylviidae; genus Chamaea; species Chamaea fasciata. The sequence goes on from NW_027094086.1 coordinate 31,247,637, forward strand.
CTGCTTAGCAGGTTTCAGGTAATCACACTCAGTGCTGTGACTTCATGACTTCTTTTATAGGAAAGAATCTTGCCTGAGCACAGAAACATACAGTTCTGAGCAGAAATGCTGCAACTGCATATGTTCCTTTTAAGTATTCACTGACAAGTTACTTGAAGGGCTAAAAAACACCTTGAAATGGGGGTTAACAGCCTTGCCAGTTGATTCAATGTGTTGCTGGGGGAAGGAGGCTTCGTATACATTGTAAAATTCTCAGAAGTCTGAAGTTAAAAAAAAATCAGAAAAGGAGGGAAATAAATACTATTCACAAAATTAAGTCTCTAAGGAAAAAAACAAGCCTTGTAATGTGTTAATGTGACACACAGGATTGTAGAAAATACATAGATACATGTAACTTTAACGTATATGGAAGAAAGTGTTATTGAAAAGCTTCTCTTTTCTCCTAAATGAAGAGGAAGTTCACCATGGCTTAATAAAATAGGATATGAAGCTTCATTTCAGAACTCCACAAATATTTGCAAAAATTTTCTGAGGTATTTGCCCAGATGTCATGATGACTAACAGGGAAAAATAACAGTCTACAAATATTTGAGGGGAGTAAACACCAGTGATGAAGAAGTAAAGTACCATTAGTATAATGACTGATTCTGTAGTTTAAATGTGTATAATGAGATGCTAATAAGATCTGGAAAATGTATATTGGCAAATTAGAAATCTTCCTAACAATGGTATGAACGCTTTCGGAACAGCAACCTGGAAAAAGCTCATCCTCTGGGTCACTTTAAGACTCTCATCTTTCCTGCTAAGGCTTTTCTAAGTTACACAGATCATTTCAGCTTCCAGTCAGTCCTCCATCAGGAAAAAAAAAAAAAAGAAAAAGAAAAAGGGCTTAGTGTTACCATTTCTATATGTAGAAGCTGAATAGTTTTAAAATTAGTGAAGCTGAGGAATTTTCCTAATGTCCAAGCTCTTATTTTTTATCTTTTATAATTTCTTTAACTGTTTCAAGCTCAAATATGCAGCTGAATCCAAATTTTCAAAGCAGCATTCTTTGGAAATGAAACATTACCCTCTTTCTTTCAATGCCAGATTTCCATTCTGTTTTAACATTTAATTATACTAGAAGTTGTTATTTCAAGAAGCTGTGGGTTTGAGACTGCTTTATTTATATAAAACTGATACTCGTCATAGTTTTTAAGGAAGAGTATGTACCCTGACTAATTTTTCAGTAGAGATGTGGCATAGTAACGTTTTCTCCCTGATAAATATTTTTATTAGCTTTATAAACACACTAAAAAAGTTGTTGAAAATGGCAAAAATCAAACCAATTCTAGAGAATTATAACAAAGCTACACTATGGTAATAGAAAACATCTGCTAGTGATTCGTCATTTTTAGGAAAAGTTTATTGTATAAAGCACTAACGGCCAAGTTCAGAGACCACTGATTTCATAAAAGCCTGACATATGTTTCTTTAAAAAAGTTGAGGAATGTAGCTGACACACAGCTTAAGGTATTATTTTTTTTCTTTAAGTTTGGCATTATTTTCTTAATTTAATTCTCTTTGAATGGAGCTGAAGAGATGACTTTCAGCATAGACAAAGATAGGCCCTTTTTTTAAAGGTGCCTCGGGGAATCATAGAGATTCCATCCTGTCACAGATGTAAAACTAGAGCAGAGGAGAGGGCCTGCATCCCCACTTCTGAACTAAGTGGGATGGAAGGTGGTTCTGGTTTCTTGGGCTGTCCTGGAACACTCTCAGCCTGGTAGGGGTGACAGGAGATTAGACACAGACATTGTAATTTTGGTGATGATTCATTTAGATCATCTGTGGATGTGCCCAGAAAGCTTTTATACTGGAACACCTAGAAAGTGATGTAAGTATGTATCAGCCCATCCTTTGAATGCCCCAGGAAGAGGGAAACCAGTCCAAAACTGACCTCCATAACATGACTGTGGAGAATCCTGAGTTCATCTTCTGTCAGGTTTGGCAAAGTCTTAGTGCAGGAACGTCCTATTCTCATTGTGATTCTCAGAAGTTAATACTGATGCTCAGATATTAAGAAGTAAGGAGCAAATACCAATTTTGAACACCAAGTCCTCAGCTCAAGATCCAGCTGTTGACAGTAAAAAAAAACAAACAAACAAACAAAAAAAACCCCCACAAAAACCCCCCCAAAAAAACACAAAAAAACCCAAAACAAAACAAAAAACCAAAAACAAACAAACAAAACCCAAAAAAAACAATTGGAGAACATCAAACAATATTTCACACATACATTTGGAGAGAAACCTTGTAGCTGTGGGTGTTTTGATCTGCTGGGGTTGATGCATTTAATGCGTGCTTTTTTTGGTCAGAAAAGCAGTACTACTAGTTAGGGAGAATTTCCAAGGCAAGGCTGACTTCACATACACTGTGCCTCATATTCCTAAACACCTCTGTCTCTGTTGGAGACAGAAGAATAGCTCAGATATTTCTTCAGATTCCAGGATGCCTTTACATTTCAATCGCTTAGGAAAGTCATAAGATGTTCTTCATAGGTCATTCTTGATCCTGTTTTGTGACTTCACTAGATAGAGATGCAGTGAATTTGGAACACTTTAATCTGCCCCAAATGACCTATAGATCCTTTTCCCTGCAAGTCAGTCCCTTCACAGTACTCCTTCTATCCAGTCTTGAGTACTCACTTGAACTAAGCTATTACATACAATAAGTCATCAGCTTGAATTTAAGGCACCCCACTTCCTTCTGGGAGAAACTCTGGCTTAAAAAATTGAAGTTAAAAGACTAGTGAGAACCCTTCGGCTAATAGCAGAAGCACTGTATACGTTTGGTCAAACACTAATTAAACAGTAACTGAAGTACTAATTAAACAGTTGCAGCTAGAGGCTTTGACATTGAGTTTGGTGTGTCTGTTTTTTACTGGCATCGTCATGGGTGGCAAAACCAAAACTACCCACAAGATCAAAGATTAAATACCTTTAATTTTGCTAGCTTATTGCTTGTTGATTCAGCTGCAACAGCGGCCATTAAACAGCTACTATTTAGTCATGGTTAAGGCACAGCAGTACCTTGTGTCTCAGAGAAAGTGTGCTGGGTGTGCTTTACATCGGCTCAGCTTATACCAGTTATAAGTGGTACTGCAGTGAAAAATACAAGTTTCAAGGCTGATTCTTAGAGACAGGAGAGAAGGAGATACAAACTTCCAGCCAGCCTGAGAACCAGAAACATCTCACGGATAGAGAAGTATCTGAGCTAAGCAGCAGTTGATTCTCTGTGTGCCATCTCTGCTTATAAAATCTGTCATTTTTTGCTGGTACAAGTCCTTATGTACTTTTTTCCTTTTCCTTTTTTTTCTTTGTTTTTTATTTTTTCCCCCGTGAGTGGGGTGGGTTCTCTGAGCTTGACCAGTTTCAACACAAATAGGGTGCTACTGACTAACTTTTCTGTGGTTCATCTTTGTATACAGTAGGTACACCAAGGATTTCAAGTAAACTGAGATTTGATGAACCTGGCATGGCTTTCAGGTTGAGAGTGAAAGAAAGTGCTGATATTACTGATGTTTGTGTAACACTTTCAATGTGAGCTGATACAAATCCATGAGAAATGCTGTAGAGAATTTCAAGAGACATAAAGAAAACTACTTAATGAATAAGAGCTTGTAAACAAAGGCAAGCCAAGCAATCATAAAAACTCTGTGCATATTTTTCTAGGTACTTACTGGTTCTGTACATTTCCTGTTTTGACAATCATTTTAACTGCTACCATACATCAGTCCAAGAATAAGACAATGCTGCAAAAACCACTACAATATATCACTTTCAAGTAGTTCATTTTAGTGAAAAATGCTATTGTATTGTTTCAGATGGAGTCCTCTTCTTTTACAGAAAATACATTTTCATGTACTGTCTTTGTTGTGAGCCAAATTCTTTTGTGATTACTCAGTCAAAACTTCCAATTAACTCTGTGTTGGTTTTGGATGGAAAGAATGACAAGATTGTTGGCCTTTTTCATGTAAAAATACTGATTTCTACCTTCTGATTGAGTGTCAGAAATTTAAGGGGTGTGGAGAGAAATAAAACTTACGAGAGAAATAAATTCAGTTTGAAAATGAAGATGCACCTACAGTACCTCTGTCATGTCTTATATCCATATCAACATTGCTCTAGAAAGTCGAGTGTTGGCAATTGACTAAAACTCAAGGAAAAACACTACCAAATATTGACAACAGCCTCAGGAAAACTCTGATCCTTAAGTTGGTAACATGCAAAGAAAAATTCATCCTGAAAAACAAATAAGATGATTAAGAATACAGAGCACGTATAAATAAGAATAGCATTGGAAAACAGTAAAGCTGGAGTTTAGCTCTTTCATGTTACATGTACAATCTACAATTTCCAAGGGCACGTCTGAAAAGCAAAATTAATTGGAAAAACATAAAAAGGAAAACCATAAAATATTAAAAGAAATACTACCATAAGGACAGGAAATAAGAGCTGGACTGGAGATCTGAAAGGAGGTGCTGGACAATCAAAGCAGTATATATATATGCTTCTAGTGATCTGGTAGAAGTTCTTGCTTCTAGTTATCTAGTAGAAGTTCTCACATTCCTTGCCATTCAATTTTAACTTCTTTAAAACAAGATAAAATGACCTGGAAACTTATGAATATATTTTCACTTCCTACCATTTAATACACTAGCAGCAGGACAAATGGAAAAACAAACAAACATTATAATTAACTCCCAGATGATTATTCAACTTTAGGATAACAGATCATTATGGAGGTCAATAAAAAATTAATATTGCCACCTATTGGTGAAAATAGAGAAGGCCAAATAATTTCTAATAATTTGCATATCCCCAAGGAAGGTCTTGTCCTTTGTAAAATGACTGATAGTTACTGATCTGGTTTACCTCACACCACCTAGACAGGGGAATACCCACAGCCATTTCTGTGAAAAAGTCATCCTGCCATATTTCTTTCTACTATAGACATTGTCGCTGGACCCAAAAAGACCGAAAGATACCCCCCAAACTTAAGAAAGGAACAATTTCTACCATCTTCTCTGCTATTGTTCAATATATTTAGTTGCAGCACTTCTCTAACAACATTAAATTAATTAAAAATCTAACTCATTAGATAACAGAAATTATTTTGTATTCATTTTTTCATAGCTTCTCGTTCTTCTTGTACATATCTCCATCCTACCACAAAAATCTTCCTTTGATATATTGATTATTCCGTTCCCTCCTCTTCTCCTTGCATTTTCTTCCTTTTCTTATATCCACAATTTCTCTTTTGTATTTGGTATCTGTGCTTCTCCCATTTGTACGCATTACATTCCATCTACCTACAGATAACCACAGACACATGCCTCCCTCCTATTGCCTTAAACAATCTGTGAAATGAGCAGAGACTTTATGATATTCTCCCTTGGAAAATTGCCTTTCTGTTAAAAAAACAAACAGATGAAGTTGTTCTGCTTTTTCTGTTTCCTTCTTCTTCCCCAATATATCTCTTCACATTTCTTAAAAAAGAAGCAATGCCAAGGCGTATAGTTTGCCTTCTCCTTTTGACAGAGTGGCATCCTCAGAAAGACTATCATATTTTTGCTCTTAAATGGGTCAATACACAGGACTCCAGAGGAGTCAGCAAATCCATGGCCTGCCAAGCCCACTTTAAGTTCTTACAACCCAAAACAGTTGTTTTATCAGTCACCAGACATGGGGAAGATTTCCCTTACCTCATTTTTTTTATCCCTCTATCAACAGTAGCATAACATCAAGACATACAGCAGACAGTTATCCTGAAATGTGATTTTGAGTAGTCAAGTACCACTATAAACCACCTAATTTTGCTTTTGATACATATTTATAAAATACCTTACCTGGAATTGTTTGGGCAAATTTTCTATTAAAGACTGCTTATCTAAAGTAGTAGGAGTCCTTTCAAGATCCTCCCTCTCTTCCAAAAGCATAAGAAAATAGAAATGCCTTACAGAGTACCCTGAAGGTCTACAAAGATGTTTTTAATAAGTTCACAGCTGAAGGCACCTTCAGGGAAACTCTACTGCCAGTCTTCCCTCTCAGATTTTCAAGATATCAGTTCAAGTCCCTCAAACGCCTGCAGCTATTGTGAAAGTCTCATGCCATTTTGTTTTTTATAGGTCAAAAACATACCTTAAATTTGTCAAGAAAAATCAATAGGCAGGCAGTGTAGACTGGTGAGGACAGCTGCCACGTGCTTCCACAAACACACAATGCTTAATGAGAGGACTTTTTTTCATTAACTTAGGCTTCTGGATAAACTCAGGGTCTAACTCCATAAAAACCCAAAACAAACTCATGCCATAGTGTGAAATAACATTTAAAAATACAGAGCCTTGTAATAAAACTTTTCTGTATTTCTCAGGGCAGGAGTAACTGGAAATCAAATAAAATATTTCAACACAAAATAACTCATTCTAACCTCAGGGAGAAGGAAAAGCCCGAATGTTTTTGGTGTTTAGTGATGGTCAGTGAAGGAACTCTGATTTATCTTGAAGAATGCATTAAAAAATAAAGTAAATATTTGTTTCAAGGACCCTTCTCAATCCAGTTTGTAGAAATGTTACCTGACATTCCTAATCCGCAGCACAAGTAATGAAGATCCCCAAATTTCTGTGCTTAAAAAAAATACCTTTACCTTCAACAAGACAGTTTCCTTCATAATGTTTCAAGAAACAGTAGCAGAATATATGATATATGTTCCTCCAGGCAGAAAAGCCCAATACTGTTACCATGACCCTGTTGATTATAGGAAAGGAGGAAAAAAAAATCCCCATAGTTTTTACTAATCTTCTATTATTAATAATTCTCAGACTGGCATTGCCTCATCTCTTAATTTAGATATATATGGTGAATAGATTTCTCAGCAAGACCTGCAGTCAGCTTCTAAGTGGCCCCAGAGTCAGACTAAAATTTGACATTCATGATTTGGTCTGGGATGACAGTGATACAATATTGACAGCAATGCTTCCTTCAAAAAAGATTTCTTAGCAAAATATTTTCCTTTCTGTAAATATAAATGGTTGAATGGTTATTTCACAGAGCCTTTTTTGTTTAATTTAAATGAATTAACAAATAAAAATTATAGTTATGGTTAAGAAGTTTGGAACAGCAGCGAAGTTCCCGTACTACTTGAGGGGTAATATTAATCCAGTCGGCTATTGGATCCCTCTCTCACAGGGGGGTGATCTGAAAGGAGATGCACAATATATTTATTTAAGATGTAAATGGTAAACCTACTCCCATGTTATTTGTGTGGTAATACTGGGGGAGCAGTAATGCTTTAAAAATACATATTTTTATTAAGTGATATCTTTTGTCAAAGAGGAAGATCAAATAATGAACAACACTGCAAAACAAAAGCATGAAAAGGGAGATTTTCCTGCAGTGTTCCAAAGTGGTACATAAGGCACACCACTTTTTAAGCTGTTTCTATTTTTTTTTTCCTGTCTTTATTTATTTTGCTGCACCTACCATATATGCCTTGCGGCTAAAGAGGATTTCTGTGAAGTGTCTAATTCTATAGTCACATTTAACCTTTTGACCACTCAGCACTGCACAGATACTTGTTTATTAGTTCAGACCTTAATTTGGCGAACAATAGAAGTAGAGCCCATTTAATAAAACAACAAAACATAATAGAAGCAAATGAATGAAGGAAACAGACAAGCAGTTTGGGGAAGACAAAGAAGGAAAGAGAATATAAAGTACTACAGTGCAGCAAAGCAAAAGTGTTAGAGACTTATCCAGTAAAAATAAATGATGGCTAGTAAGGAATAAAGAGATTTATGCAAGTTCTTAATGACAAGGACAAGAAGCTTTCTCTTCTTTATTCTTCAAAAAGCACACAGTTGCATAGAACAGGCGGAGAACTGAAACAAAACAAAGAAAAAACATAGAAGACAGTCCCGAGAAAGCATCTGAGTGATTTACAGAGCTACTGCAACCTATATTTTCCTTTCCCTACCTCCTATGAACCTTGGAACAAATTAAGAGAGTATCAAGATTGTTTTTTTTTTTTTCCCAAAGCTTGGTTCTCCTTCTAACACACTGGGGACTAGCAGTGTATCTGATCATTTTGTCGACAAACGTCATCTTGAAATCAGATGTAAAGCTTTCCTCTGCAGAAAATATTCTATAGAGTCCCGCTCCTGATCCTTTAAAGTTCAAAATTCAGTATTATATTATAAGGAATGAACTTCGTGGTTTTACTCTGATGTTGTTCCTAAAAAAACCCCCAAACCCTGGCCTTGCCAAGTTCTTGTGGATCAACATGAAAAAGGTAAAGGTCAGTAGTATTTGGTTGCTGCTATTAGCTGTAGCACTGCCTTAGTTCTTACCTCTGGAGTTCTTATCTCTTATCTTGTCAGTCTGGAGGACAGAGGAAAAAGCCAAATTTATTTGGATCTAGATGAGATGCTGTAGCCTCTCAAGTTTTGAAATTTTCCTAGGCTTCAAACATCTTAGTCTAAAAAGGAAGAACATGCTCTCAATACACTCCTTGCTTCACATCTCACGGGAAGAAATGGCCCTGTTTCGAGCAGGCTTAGATCATTGGAAGAATCTTTTGTTGTTTCTGTTCACTGCAAACAAAGCACTGAAGGCCATGTCATTATTAGTTTCCACATTCTTTTCAGCCTCCAAGTCTGAGAGCTTTTATAACATAGGTCTGATACATACAGTCTTAAGCCTTAAGAGAGAGGAGCAAAGGAAAACAGAAATGAGAATCTGGAAAGGAAAAACTGTGATTGTCTTCCTCCCTTTTAACATCTGTCCTTGGCAGCTTTTCATTGAATGATTAAGTAAATAATGCACATTGAGTCTAGATGTAAGGTGTATGAAAAGAGAAAGGCACAGCATATTCTGCATCTGTGGTGTATATCACTAAGAGCAAATTTACATGAGACTTCTGATTCAAGCAGCAATTAGTTTCCTCCATTCCTTTTAGATTTATTTAGGTGAGTAGACGAGAAGGGCATTGGGGCCAGCAGTAACAAATGTGCCTAGGAAGCTATGCTGACAAAGGACAGCAACGTTCACTGCTTTAAAAGGAATGCCTCCAGATCCCCAGACACCAGATCCCCTAGACTAGGCCTCCTAGAGCTTCAGAGTCTGCCCACTTTATTGTGTTCCTCCCTGTTTCAAAACAGAGAGAGAATTCCCCTCTTTCGAGACAGGGAATGCACTTCTAGCACTAGTCTTCCTTTCCTGCACATCCCACTGAGAAGAAAAAAAAAGAAGATAAAGAAGCAGAATCATGAATGTATTTCCTGTATTTAATCACCAGATGAAGCACAATTAATACTTCTTTTTCAAAAAAATGGAGAGAGGAAAAATAGGGGAAAAAAAAAATCTAGCAAACTAATGACAGAACACGCCCTACCACAAAATACTCTTTGGTACTCCTGTGGGAGTTAAACTCTGGACTGTTTCCTAATTATTGCAGAAGGGGGAAAAAAGGACTATCAAAGCCAACTTAATTTGCCTCAACTAGGAGCATATCAATGAGTGAATATCTTCCTGATTAAAGGACTGATGTAAAAGATTAGTGTATTTAGCATAAAATCAGCTGTGGCCAGCTCTGGAAATGTCAGTGCTGTATCAGACTCTCTGTCTATCCTGTGTGCACTCAAAGTACATCTTCAGAATTGTTGATGGCACTATTACAGATAGAGGCACCCCGCTTAGTGCAGCTGGCATTGAGTGCTGCACTTTTTAATAGAGGCAGCTAGACAAGACCCCTAGATTACACATCGACCCCTCTAACTTGAAACTCTAAGGAGAAAGCTGACCAGACAAGCAGTTATGATGATCTATTCAAAGTGGTTGAATAGTCTCTTTTTTTTTGTGTGGAATAAACGTACATGAATGAACCTTTGCCTGCAATCCTACAGAGCCTGCAACCCCCTCCTACTGTTGTCACCTCCCTTCCTCCCTTCTCTTCCCTCTCTGTACTGCCATTAAAAGATAAATGGGGAAGGGGGAAGGGAAGAGGAAAAAAAAAATAAAAAAGCTTCTCTTAGTCTATTCCAGGTACTTTGAGGGGAAAAATTCAAATACAGGTGCACCAATTGAATGCCACTATAGGGCTTTGGATTTGAGTGTGATGCGTTTGTCTGCAGAACTTGAGAACTTCACCCATGCTAGTTGCTTGACACAAAGTGGGTTGAGAGGAGTGTCCCTGAGAGAGATCAAGTCCACTTCACACTCAGAAAGCCTTTTTTTCCCCCAAGCTCTGTTCTCTTAGCTCCTCCTTTTGTTACACTTCAGTGTATGTTTTCCTATTCCACCCTGCAGAATTGACACTGAATGCAGATGAGCAGTTACAAAACCATTGAAAGAAGACTACTAGATAATTTTAAGTGATAGCAAAAGCATTGGTAATGCTTTTCAGCACGACTTCAGGTATATCTGATATATACTTCAAAGACTTCGGTAACTGCCATGACCAGAGTAGACATAATTATCTACTCTGTTCATGGCAGTTACCAAAGATTTATTTTTATATCTTTTTCAAAATTTCCAACATTTCCATTCTTTGGGCTTAGTTTTTTTGCTTGAATTGCTTTAAAAAATATCTTTGCTTAAACCAAAATTAGTAAAATATTTCAACATATTTATTTTCCCTAAAAATAAATTCCTCACCCACTTTGCATTCAATAAATTAGTAGGAAAATAAAACTTAAACTCTAAGTGACAATTTTTAGGTAATTACAAAAATTCAGATGTGAATTAGGCACAAGTTTTAACTAGAACTGAGGTATTTCAATAATAAAATTATTTATGATTCATGTATTAAACAAAAATATCAGTTGTAGTACTTTAGAGTGTTTAATCTCTTTGCAAAAATATTGAAATCAATTAACTAACCCTGCAAAAATTCTAAATATAAACAGCTTGTGTGCTGGAATGCAAGGCTTAAAGCCAGTATTAATGAAATTTCATAAAATTCTATTTCCCTTTTTGCATTTTAGTGTTCTTGCCAGTCTAATTATGACATTTAATCTAT
>NW_027094086.1:31263694-31443694 GCF_029207755.1 Chamaea fasciata
CCTAGTAAATTCTTCAACGACACATAAACAATCAAGGTTTCTTTCACAATTCACTCATTTTACAAATACTATATCATTCTCAGCCTTTAGAGATTATATTAAAGCTCTCCTAAAGCTTAGCATTTTGAGTAAAGAAGCATTTGTACTTTAAAACAGGACCATCTGCATTTCATTAACAGCTTAACCACCATCTTGTCTATAGATAAATACAGCATTATTAAATATGTTCTTTAGAAAGTAGTTATTATTCTGAGTTCTTAAGTTGCATCAAATTATATTCTTATAATATTGCAAAGCTGTAATTTAAAGAGTTTAAAAAAATAAAGGGAAAGAACATAAGTATCTTTCTGAGGAAAGTTATTGATGCAGCTTATAATAATGAGGCATAGTTTGTACCTACTTTGCAAAATTTCATTACAGGAAAGAATTGCTCCAATTTTATACAAAAAAACCCCCAACCCATTCAAAATGACAAAATGTGTTTGGATAGAAATTTAAAAAATTCAAGGACGTTTGAACGTTAGCTGTCATTATGGTCCAGTTCACTGTTTATTTCTTTGGTATGCATCTCCTGACCTGTATATAAAATTCATAGTTTCAGAAGTGACATGTGCAAGCCTTGGACAACTGGGGAAAAGGCATATTTCCTGACCTTGTAACCATAGCAACCACTTGCTGATTGGTAGCAGGCAGCCTTTCCATCCTTTACCACTGAAGGCAAGTATGTGAGATTGCTGGCTTTGTTTGTGGCTTGTGCTTTATTTACATGCAAACATGAACGTCAGCCTTAAAATTTCCCTTCCTTTTTTGTTCACTTGTATGTTTTTGTTGAACATTATGGTAGGAAAGACGGGAATGAGAGATTCTTATTTCATAGTTTTGCAAACAATTTACTGTAATTATTAAAGCAGTAAGTGATTTCACTTTAAAACATGCACATACACTTTGAACAAAGTTGGAAAGATGAACAAAATTTTGCCATTTGTACTATTAAGATATGCTTCAGCAAACAATAATTTTTTACATTGATTCCAGTTTGTAGTAGAAAAAACCCAGTATTTTTTAAAATGCACTTCAATAGGAACCTATTCATAAAACAGCATTTTTTCCTTTTCTACATTTTTCTTTCCCTTATTATTCTGATATTACAGAGTAGGCTGCGCAAAATGTAAGTTATAAAATACATAAATGTGGAGGCTGCCTCATTCCATGATTAAGGTTCCAAATTTTCCCTTCAGCATCACATTAAACAGGTTGGAGGCTCTCAGTTCAGCTGAATCCTTTGTTGATAGCAGTCACTAACACACCTCCCCAAAGCCTCCGCTACAGCTACTTTGTCCTATTAAAAAAAAGGGAGAAAAAAAAAAAAAGAGAAAAAGGAAAAGGACTCAGTACAGTTCAGATTGATATATAATCTGTTCAAGGGTGGTATAGACTAAGCATGCATGGACATATTTTCTCATCTTGAGAGAGGCTGCATCTCCAGGTCAGGACTGTTGTTAGTGGCAGGGAGGTAAAAGGGAAGTCCACTAAGCCAATGTCTTGCTCAGACTGTAATAAAGTGTGCACTAACAAAAGAATGCACTTCGTGATATTCCTCTTCTGAGACTATCATTTGAGAAGAAAGAATTACTTTTTTCTATATGAATAGTATGAAAGATGCTTTTAATTCAATGGGTATTTTAGTGTAATTTTTGTACACTTTATTAGCATATTTACAGGTATCTTTTAACCACATTAATTACACTTTATGATGGGTTTACATAATTTTAATTCTTTGTATTACCAGCATAATTTCTGCTTCTATTCTTTCTTATTAACTGATTCAGGAAGCAATATTATTAATTACCAAAAATTAGAAGTGATAATAATACAGGGAGAACGCTCTTAATAATATTGTTACAGAGACACCAAAAGGTAAATATCCTTTACCTCCCATAAAAATATTCTCTAGAATGTTCTAAAGTTTGCAGAACTTTAATAGGCTTTTTATTTATCTGACACTACCTTTGCTACACATGAATCTGATAGCATGAAATTACATGTAATTAACCTTATATCCATATATGCAAATATCTATAAAGAAACATTTACATGCATAGAGTATGCTGTCCATTTGACTACAAATGGACCAGAAGTGTTTAAAAATACATGTTATGGGCTTGTTTACAAAATACTAAGTAATGAAATCATCAAATCACATTTCTAAGTAGTGCTAATGCATCCTCTGTTTTCATGAATATATTTAGGGATCATTTCTGCAAACGTGTAAATTTACTGACAGAAATAGTCAAATTTAAGTCAACTTAAATTTTGGCAAATTGAATTATTAATTTGCATATATTTTCTGGAAATCAGGTCTTTACATTTGTAATAACAAATTTAAACTTTCACTTTGAAATCAGATCTAATGCAAAAAGATTTATTTCAGTTCTACAAGGCTCTCTCTTGGACCTATTTAAAAATCCTTCTATTTAAAACTCATCCTTTTTTTTTTTTCTGAATATAAAGGTCATGTTCTAGTGCTCTTAAAAATATTACTCAAAGAAGTGATTCTCAAGAAAAGCATTATTTAATGTTTTAACTAGTTAAAGTATTGTAACATTGTTTTATAAATAAAGATAAAGATTTATTCTGACCTGGCACAGACATGGACACTGATGAAAGAGATCTCTTCCAACTAGTCAAATTACAATTCCCCTGTAGAATGTAAAGGAGAAAACAAAAAAATCTGTTAAATTTTCATTTCTTTCTTAATATGAACATTAAAAATCACAGGATTTTGAAAAGACAAGCAGCTTACATTAGTGAAAGAACTTTCGTTTTTTACATAATGGTTCTACTCAGCAGTAATTTGCTTTACTAGAATGCTGTAAAGTTCTCTCTCAGCTCTGATGTACTGTATAAAACATTTCTTAACTCATTAATGTCAAATATAAATTAGTTTTATATTGGAATTTTAACAAACCAGACTCCACAAGCAACATAAAAATCTAGACTATTGTCAGAAATGGTGTAAAGTCGAATGCAAATTTAACCCAGGTATCATTTATCATAAAAGACACACAGACATAAAAAAAGACACATTGCACTTTCTTGAATGCCCTGAAAATATTGCTGAATACTATGCAACACGATTAGTAACAGGAATTTTGAAAACAAACAAACAAACAAGCACAAATGAAAAAATGTAAATGTTTTAATTGAGCCAATATAAGGTGATTGCACCCATGTTATTAAAATATTTTTCTTAGATATAACAATTCTGGACTCTGACTAATGTGCAGTGTTGGAGTGTCCTGAATATGATTTTTCCACTTGTATATCCTTTGAATATCTGAGCAAGCATGTTGTATTGTATTAATATCATAATTCAAAGGGAAATTTATTAAGCCTCCCCCCTCCCAGTATTCCCATTATAGCTAAAAGTTGCAAATTCTATATGGCAGAGCCTAGACAGTAATATCAAATTTTAATAACAATTTCTCTTCTTCAGTCAGTGCAATACTGAAGAAAAGCATAAATTGCTGTGACTGACCGTTAGTTGTTAGAGAAGCAATCTGACTTCTCCACACCCTTATTTCAGTGTATCTGCTCTGTCCCTCAGCTGTATTAATGATAGCATGAAAGGTCACATGATAAACGAGTGACAAAAATATCAAAACATATTAGCCTGTAGCTTTGTTATCAGTGTATGGCAGATATGACAGAAAATTGTATTTTTCCCCTGAATAATTTTGTGTTACATTTTGCTGGCTAGGCAGAGTGAATTAGGGAGAAATTTCTGCCTCTGACTGTTTGTCTCTTTTTCTGACATACTTGAAGTAATAATATACATTAATAATAGGGAGTAGGCACAGGGAAGAGGTAAAAATCCAGGGGCAGACTGTCTGTTTCAATTCTACAAGGTGCTATCCTTGTTTCCTCCTGCAATACAAATTTTGTTGAAAAATACGCACAGCATTGAATCTTATTAATGCTACTGATAATGATCTGCTGTATATTATGGATATAAAACAGGAAGATGCAGAAAAAAGAGAAATAGAAAAATAATTTTAAAGTAATGAGGTTATGTTTCCACCCAGTTGTACTTCTCACCAGTACAAATGCACATACTCACTAATTAAATAAAGGCAAGCACCAACAATGCTCATTGTGACCTAGTAATTATGAATTACAGACAGATATTACTCCTCTTGGTTTAAAGGCTGGCAGCAGTTGCAGTCCCTGGGGAGATGAGGTTATCAATCTTTGAAAGAGAAAATAGAAATTGGCGGGAGCTTAATATCTTATGGCCTATCAGTCTCCATGGTCAGGCCATATCCAAGTTCCCTTTGCTGCTGGCAAACAGCATCAGTGGCAACTCAGTCCTTAAGCTCCCAGCAGATCAAAAGCTATTGAATAGAACTGTTCTGAAAGACTCAAAGAGAGGACCACAAGCCCAACATGAAAAGTTATATAATTAAAACCTCAATAAACTGATAGCATATACATATAGATGGAGTATTAGTGATGGACTGCAAGACATGTAAAGTGTGCATAAAAATGAGAGTGCACTGCTCTCAATGAACAAGCAGCAGTGGAAAGACATAGAAAGTCTTTGAGTCTTTGTCAAAATTTCAACCTGATTTTTATAAACTTTCTCAAATATTTTCTTGAGTTTTATTTTCATTATTATTCATTTATGTGCAGTTCCATGTTTCTAATTATCTTGTGAGAAAAGAACTGCTGAAATATGTCTGAAACAAAATAAGTTCTTGCAGTATTTATGATCTGATTCACAGAAGACAATACCAGAAATCTCATGAGAACAATGTTCTTACAAGAGATTTCCAACCAATTTTACAGACCAACACAATCTGAATAGTTTGAATCTATTCCCAAACTCCAAACCTTTGAGATATGTATCTTATCACAAAAGCCTTGTTGTATTGCACAGGAACTGTGAAGTGAAATAAGGGAGTATGTTACATCCTCCAGGACCTGTGAGTGGGTAAGGTGGTATTAAAGCCTGGAATTTTATCGAAATTGTCCAATTTATACGTCAGACTTTTCTTTTTTTTCCCCTTTTTTATATATTACTCTGTAAGGAAATTCTGCTATTATTCATGTATTTATGTACAAAAAAAAATTCTAAAAATCAAGGCATGGTACAGATAAGAAGAACCAACCTTTGCCCCAAAGAACTTACAAGTCAAATAAATCTTGTTTGTGTTTTCAGTATTTTACCTGGCAATATATTCGAGAGAGTGACTATGCATAGGAAAACACCCCCAACTGGCTGCTCCCAAATATCTCTCCATCTTGGAATACCTGGTACATTTTCAGGTAGAGTCCAAGCTCCTTTTCTCTTGCTTTTGATAAATCTCATACTGTTTGTCAATATTCATATTAAGCCCCAATACCATACTTCCAAGATCCAATTCAAGTTTCACACCTAAAGTAAATCAAAAGTCAGGGTTCTGCTTGGGATTTCTCAGTAAGTCTATATTCAGCTTCACTGTGTTCTTTACTACCTATCTCATATCCTTCCCCAGGGTACAGCTGGTTTGGTTTATTTAAGTAACCAAAATATTTTTTTTCTTTACTAGACTAGTTTCACTCTTCTGCATCTCCTGAGTGTCTCTCTCTCTTTATTTCCACACACATATGTATATTCTTGATTTATATTAATTAATTCCACTCAAGACTATCTGAAATTGATACTGATAGCCTCTGTTTCAAAGTTTATGAAGTTTCACTAAATCTATAAAGGCTTCTATGCACAAGAAATCTGAAACACAATATAAGCTTCTCTTTTTTGTTTCTTTTGTTTTGGTTTGGGGTTTTTTTGGTTTTGTTTTGGTTTTTGTTTAATTCATCACTTTGTGTTTTTGTTTAGAACCAATGCCCTTCAGCATTTCCAGACAGCTTCCATAGAAAGTACAGTGTGAGTACACTAAACATACTACTACACTAATTTCCATTCCTGACTTCAAAGAATAATGTTCAAATTGTCTTGTATCTAAAACTACATACTTCTACTAGAAAATTACTAGACCATTTGCTAGACAAAATTAGAAGAAAAATCTCACCATTATCAGAAAGCACCTAATTATGCCTTCCTGGGATACATATTTATACTGCAGAAATGCCATTAAACATTCACAAGCTGAAGCCATGATCATGGTATAGCTGTAAGAGACTGAAGAAGAATAGAGTCATCTATGTCTGGTTTTTTTTCCATAAGTGGAGATACACACTTTCAGGTCATTATCATTTCATCCATACAGCAATATATATATATATATACATATGAACACACATTATTTACATGAGACAAATTGCCCCCTAAAATTTCTATTTCTCTCCACTGACTACAGAGGGATCCTAAGAGGAACAGCAGAGAGCAGAGAGACAGAGTCTAGCACAAGATGAGAAAAATTCTTGCGCTACGTGTCATCTGTCACTATCTTCTTCATGTTTGTGATGATGAGAATAGTAAGAAATTCTCACTAGAATAATATTTTCTCCCCCAATAGTATGAAGAAAATGTTGCAGTGTTTCATCTTCACCGAATACAGTTTATCTTTGATTTGCTTCCATTATCCAAGTTCAGCCAAATTTTCCAGTATTTACCAGGCTTTTTTTTGGTACATCTTGCTAGTCAAAAACTGAAATACAATTTTAAATGAACTCAAGTAGTAAACACCAGTATTCCTTAGATATATTAAATTGACAGACCCATATATTTGCAAATTTTCTGAGAAAAAGTACTGAGAACTTGATACCTCTGTCTTTTTATTGACTGTGCTTTTTTCTTAGCAAAATGTAATACTCATTGTAGCAGGAGTAAATTATGCTGTTTGTGTGACCACATGACCACATATTATATCTGAAGACTAATTGAGCCTCAAGGACTTTAAACAAGTCTACTTCTTAAAAATTTCTACTCTCCCAAATACCATTTGACCTCACTGTCCAGGCCATTTCAATACTAACCTATATAACCACTTTTTACTAAGAGAATTGCTGATTCTCTTTCAAATCCTGTCTTTAACCTACTTCATTGAATGCCCTCCTTGAAGATGTATTTTCTTTCAGTAGCTGGAGTTAACCATCAAATGCCCTAATATCATAAAATCATGGAATCATCAAAGACTTTGGGTTGGAAGGCAATTTAAAGGATGATGTAGTCCAACCTCCAGTTGATACATGTAGATGCATAGATAGATATTGTATCTTATGAAGACTCGTGATTTTTTTTCAGTACTGCTCTTCCATAGAAATGTTCTATTTCTATGCATTTAATGTTCTAGTGCTTAATGTTCATTGTGTAGCTTCTCTACCAACCGTTCCAACTCTTAGGGTTGGAAATATGGTCACATAGCCATAATGACAGATAAATCTTTCATTAACATGAATCATCTTAGCTGGATAGCAACAAATTTTAAACAGCATCCGTACAGTTGTTTCACTCCAACTCCTTTGCAGGTCAAGTTCCCCTCTAGATAGTTTTCATGTGTTTTAGTCTGTGGCCCCACAGGGCCGTGATACAAGTCAAGTGATTTGATGGCTTGAGTGATTACTCATGTCAGTTCAATACAGATCTGTTCAAGAGATCTTACGGCACTTCTTGGCAAGTTTATGAAGGCTTTTCAGTTAAATTTCTATTTATATTTAAACAACAGGCAGATCTAGCATCTCATGGAAGTGCTTAGGATTTCACACAGGGAAGAGGCACGAACCTGTACTACTTATTTTAAAAAATGTTTTGTTTTGCACAAGCTGTTGCCAAACAATTCCAAACTTTGCATAATTCTATTCCACATTACCGCCTTTCCTCCAGTCTCCTGATGTTTACATTCTGAAAGAAATTATACATGCTGATTATACACTAGCTGACACTCAGTTGGCCATATTTTCCTTTTTCTCTTCACAAGTCCAAACCAAAATCAAATCTGTTTAGAATATGGAAGTCTACTTTCATGTTTTATATCTGAATTTTTGTATACTAGCAAAACATTTAGTTAATAGAGATACTGACTTTAACATTTCAGTTAAATCTAGATTACTTTAACCATTCTCCCATCCTTTTTCAGTCTGATTTGGAGCAAAATCTTCCCAACATATCATTTGAACAACACATTTTTGTTCTTGTCCTTTTATGCTACACAATTCCTGATAGATATATAATATTTTAGATCATTTAGCCTACGAAAAAATCTATTTTTAGTTTTATTTTTATTATCTTGTTTATATTTTACTAGTATTTTCCTGAGAAAAATATGAAGTTCCATCTTCATTTCTCTCGGAAAGAGCATCACTCTTTCTTCCCATTCTCTTTGTAAGATGGTCCATTTGTAACAATGACTATTCCCTGGTTTGGTCTTTCATTCAGGGAAGTGATACGTTGTATAAGAGCCACCCTTAATGAAATAGGATTTCCTTAAAAATATCTAAGTTATTCAATAATTATTCAATGGTTTAGTTCCATTTTATAGAGAAGCAAGCAATATGTGTTAACAGGTCTTAACATATGAACTTTATTTTTAAAATCTAATATAGCTCAGTTTGAAACCAGCCTTTGAAATTTAGTCAAGGTAGTTACTCAAGGAAATTCCATCCAAGTAAAGCTGCCTTATAAGCTCTAAAAAGAACT
The DNA here is from genome assembly GCF_029207755.1 of Chamaea fasciata. NCBI lineage: Eukaryota > Metazoa > Chordata > Aves > Passeriformes > Sylviidae > Chamaea > Chamaea fasciata. Next base: position 31,272,336 of record NW_027094086.1, read on the forward strand.
ATTTTTCTTCTCTGATTTAAATTCCTCATGTTAACATGATGCAAAAGTGATAAGTGAATTCAATGGGACTCACAGCAGTTTCAATATAGTGTCAGGACTCTCTATTAAAACTGTATGGTAGCTGTCAGAACGGCAAAGTGGCTACATTTTGCTCAAATTTTTGGGTGATATTTTACATAACCTAATGAAACTCTATGTCAGTAGACACAGTTTTCTGGCACTTAAACATATGCCTGAATCAACCTAATAAGCAAATAAAATTTTGGAGGCTATCATCAGAAATCCTCTCATTGCAAGATCACTATCAAATTCCAGATCTAGTTTACTGGTATATATTATGCAAAAAGAAAAAAGAAAAAAAAAAATTACAGTCCACGGTTCTCAAACTTTGTGAAATTTATGGCTCTGCCAGTTGTAAGTGATCTTCTCCCACTGGGCATGCCTGTTTTTCACACACCCTTGATCTTAAATGTGGCATTCAAAAAGATGCCAGATCTTGTCCCGGGAATGTATCTGCCTATTTCACCATGTACAAGAGTGTCCTCCAATCTGTTTAGAGCTCGTTTTATGTTCATAATCATGCAAGTATCTCAGAAGTGTTATTGAACACTGAGACTATGGAGAGTTTGATATGTGATACCATTCGTTAACTCTAGTTCCTCCTCCATGCTCCATATCAAGGATGTAAGATCTTCATGAGTACTTAAAAACATCAGTTCAAGATGGGTCAAGCTGAGGTGGATTTTTTCAGCACTTCTTCAAACTGTCCTGTCATCTGCAAATCAATGAGCATGTTGAAACAGGAATCTGAGGTCCAGACTAGGTTTTATTGCACTCCAGGCTAACCTATTAGGGGATAGATGTATTTTAGCCCCTAGTAATACTTGTCAAAATAATTGGCATCTCACATATCCCTATCTGTTTGAGGGAAGACTTTGAACAAGCAGAATGTGAAACATAAGGACATGTCCACTGGGACCTAACCACAGAGTAAAAATAGACTAGATCTAGCTTTTCCTCCTCCTCTTGCTCAATTTTCCAGTCCCCTCCTCTGAAGTTTCTATGATAGCTCAGGTGGCCATTGTCTTGGTCACCGGTCTGGAGCAACACGAGAACAAGCAAGAGAAAAGTATGTAAGGCAACATTGCACATTTGTGTGGTGATCATAATATTTAAATTTAGGAATGATTAATACTTTGGTAAAGGGCTATATCAATAAGACTTTCTCTCCTGGAATCCAAACCCATCATTAAGTATTGTGAAGATATCCTGGAATGCCGCTTCTACCAGGTTTTAAATAAGGCTTTTTTTATAAAAAGGCCTCACCTTTGACTGAGCAAAGGTTTACAGAGTTTGCACCAAGGCACAGCATTTACATATTACACATTTCACAAAGCAGAAGAAGTCTACAAAATTTTGAGCACTAGATCTCTAGATCTAAATGCAAGTTATAAAAGTAGAAGTGCTAATGGTCTCACCACATCTGCAGGCAATATCCATCCATATACCTTGCTTCAGAAGGAAAAGATTCTTTTTGAGCTCATTGAAAAAGAAAATCTAGGAATCCTGAATATGTAGCTGTTATTTATGTAACTGGCCTGAGCACCCATGATCATCTTCTGAAGCATTCTAGAGCAGGCAGGAAGCGAGTTAACTATTGCTAATGGCACATGCCAGTGAATTAGGCATTAGATTGGCAAAATTAAAAATCTTGGTATGTAATTGATGCATGCAGTACACTTTGCTGTCTGTGGTTACCACTCCAGCAATTATTTCTCAAGTGCCTGTGAAGCTATAGAAGCTGAGGGTGGCCACGTTCCAATGAGCAAGAAGATAGATATCTTATTAGAGATTATCAAAGGCCAGCTTCATATCAGAAAATCCTTTAAGTCCTATTGGTCATCCAAGGACTCGAGGATAATATTTTCCAGTGGATAAAAATCACCTTGTCTCAGAGGCACCATGACCTAAGAAAATATAAGGAGCATTATGAGTAGGATGTTTTGTGCTGTCATGTAGCGACTGCAAACTGAAAGCCAGCTATGTGGCAGTAGAAGAAATTATACAGAGTGGTTAAAGGCATTTATAGCAGTAAAAATACAGCACTGGTGGGTAGTGAGCAAGAAAAGGAAAGGGAGTTATAAGGTATTATTAGTGACAACCAACAAGGGAGCTACTAGACCAATGATGAAATTATATGCTAGAGTGAAGCATAGAGGCACTTGGAGGATATGGAAATCCCAGCTTTGCACCTTCTTCATAAAGGGTACTGCAGAAGGCAGAAGTGGTCTAAAGCATACAGATCAGGAAATAACATTTTAAGGATTTGGGCTTATTCAGACCAGATCCGGTATGACTATTCAAGACAGCACTGGGTAGACCAAAAGGTCTCACAAGCCTATTAGCAATGTCTCCAGACATACAGTTTTCTAACAATGTTACACATTCAAGAAGAAAGCTTGTTTTCTGGGAAGAAAAATTTATTAAATCAAGTTCTGACCTTTTGAAGCTTACAGAAGCACAGTTCTCCACTTAAATGCACACACTAGCAACATCTCTCACACATGGCTCTATCATCTTCAGTCCCAAATTATACAGAGCCAAATTCTTAAATGGACAGCTGTCACCAAGTAGGACTGTTATAAGTCAACACTAAAACTATTATGTACACAGGAAGTGTACCTGTATGTACATTTTGTAGTGTCAAGTTATTGCACAAACTTTACCTGGCTACTCAATCTATTCACATTTTCCTATATGATTCTCGAGTGAGCTGTGATAGTAAGGGTCAGATTATAGACCTCGAACACTTCAGCTAATGGAAATAACTTTTATGAGGAAATACATTGTTTATTGTATTTTATAAAGTGCAACCCACAGAGGGAAAACACTATCTCTGTCACTGCATTATGCAATGGTTTGCAAATGGGCCCAAGACTGTTGGTAGCACCATCTCCAAGCCAGACAGGCAAGCCTGTTTAGGACACATACAGAGACCAAACGTGGGATTCTGGACTTAAAAGCATCAAGTCATCACTTATGGCAGAATGAGAATTGGAAATTAATTCTGAGGCACTTACAATTCCATACACTTCTCTGCAGTATCTAGGTACCTGAAAACTATTAATAGAGATACTTGAACAAACATTGTTAAAAACCATACAGAATTTTCCCACTTAATCTAGAGTGTGGGTCAGCACACTCTTTAGGTTTGTCATCATAAGGGTTTCAATTCCTTTTTCTCTTGGGGTGCATTCAAGCTTATGGGAATTAAGTGTCCAAAAACAAATGGATAGAAGGCACCTTTTTTTCATAAGAAAGTATAAGAAATAAAGGAAACATTTCTGTTCAGTTACCCAGGCAAGTAGACTTGAATGCTAAATGATATCTACTACCTTCAAATTTTGTAAGAACTTCAGACACAAGAAATATAGATGATACACACTGCATGCTTTAGTACCTTACACTAGAAATCTAGACCAGGAAACTAATTTTTATGTGTGTTGGTATTTTTTAGATGCTGATGTTGTTGCTTAGGTTTCTAATTTGAGTGTCAGCTCCAAGCTGACACTAAAGTAAAAAGAATGTCATCAAAGCAAAATATTTTATACCTCAAATTACTGCTCACAGATTTGGTTAGACCATAGATTTTCTACAACTGAAGGTAATAACACATTAGAATTAAGTTTCTTTGGAGTTCTTTACAGTCATCACTAGCATTTCTTAGTTTTAAACAATCTTAAAATTTTATATAAAACTTTATATAAATTTTAATTTGTTGGTAGTCTATTAAAAAGTTAAGCTTCACAAAGAAGCCAAGCTCATCTAACCTAAATAAAGAATTCCTACCTTCTTACTTGTGAATGGCATGAAATTATTTCAAAGATCAACATGCTTAACCAACACCTGTGTTCTCCCATATGAAAATCTATACAACCATTACTGATCATTTACATCCTTGATGAAATTGTAATAACAACAATAAAAACTCTAGTTTTTCCAGGTGTAGTCATTTCACCTAATTCAGGCATCTAAGTTTTCTGTACAGTCAATGGAAAAGAAAGACTCTTCATAAAGTGACCTAAAGAGTACAAAAATGGAATTTTGTACTGCTCTTCTGGAGATGGCTCTCTCCATCAGCATTGTATAGAACTTTAGAAGACTTCATAGCATAGACGTCCAAGTTGAAAATCTACAGTAATTATTGTCAAAATGTCTGTGAACATGTCCACATGCATAAATTGAGATTGAAATTGCTCCTTACTATCAGTGAATGAGAATCAACATAAGATTTGTGATGTTCTACATCTTTTCTTTATTTCTTTAAGGCAATTCTTCTAGTCCAACACTCCAATTTAGAATTGGTTTCACATAGTGCTGCATGATATGCTAAACCATTTATTTATTTCCATTTTTTTTTCAGAAAAATCTACTGACTGCATAAATATCATGTATTATGTGATGTTGTATTCCCTATGGTTTTCAATACACTAAACCACTCAAAGTGTCTAATAACAGCCTTGTCTAAATAAGTCACTTGAATCCAGCTGCTTAAACCAAAAGTAGAATTTAGTCCTAGATCCCTAAATGGTGGTTTCTTCACTTTCTTGACTCTAGTATCATGTGACAAGCCAAATTACTACATCAAGTACTCATTTTGTAAGTCATCACAATATTGACACATTCCTTCCCTGCACGTGATTATCCTAAAATTAGTGTGTTGAGTACTGCTTACCAGCCTTACGCTCTAGTTTTAGAGTATGGTCCACCAAATTTACAGTCACTCGGGTCTAGCTGAAAATCAAGGAAAAAAAAATATTGAGCCTGAAATACACTATTAAGGAAGCCAATTGGTCTGTACACACTACTGTCTCCGTACAGACTTAGTTGCACATCAATTAAATGCAAGAGTTCACAGGCAACTTTATAAGAAAGACCTTAAGAAATAAGTCTATTTGCAATTCATTAAAACTGGTTTTAGAGCTTTTTTATATACTGAAGAAATCAAAATAGGCCATGGAAGATCAGGAAAGATGAAAATGACAGATTATAAACACTACATAATCAGCCCCAGCAAGTTCCATAACACATAGGTGTTCCCACTGCACAAATTATCGCAACACCTCATTCTTAAAAAGCAAAACCTTTCAAAAGGTGAAGATAGGCTATTTCTGATTAGAGCCTTCTTTGTATTACTGTAATTTCTCCACCATAATCTTAGGAGAGTGTGTGAGAAGATATCAATGCATAATAGTGATTATTTGTACCAGTAAGAGCACAAGTAGCAAACATGTTATAACCTATGACAAACCCAGACAAAACAGAAGAAATGTAGTTTTGTTCTGGTACATCAAAAAAGGTTTTCCAACACACAAAACTATTCTGAAAAACAGTTTTCGTTAAGTGTTTTAACTTCATAATTTAGTACCTTTTTTTAGTATCAAATGCTACTTTACTCCTCATCTAAACACACAGGTAGTTCCATTCCAAAAATATTTGTTTTGTAGCTTTTTAGGGGCTTAACACCATCTGAAGGCCAAGACACCAAACAACTAGAGGGTGCAAAATCGGTCTGGAAAAATTTCTTGGCAACATATGGAATTTGATAAAGATATTAAGGTCCAACTCTAGGCTCAGTGTACTGAGAAAATCCCCCAAAAAGGTAGTCTACTGTCCATCCAGAGACTGCAAATGTGCTGAAATACATACCCTTGCTGCCCTAATGTATAATGGGAATAGGCATTGTGATATCATTATCATATACAGTAATAAAGTACTGTATATGATCAAAATTGGTTTGAATAATAGAATGAGAATCCACTTTGGCTTTATAGCCTGACCCGGCACTGCAAACACTCTATTGTAGTATTCTTAAAATGTAACACTGCGTGCTGAAAGAGCCACCTTCACAGTGAGTCAATCTCCAGGATCCACAGAACCAGAAGTTCTAGAGATAAACAAAGTAACTAACTGAGTTAATTGGAAATAATTGTGTAATTAGATGAAAACTACTCAGTTAAGCCCCTCAAAAATGAACGTAGTTTTGTGCACAGTTTGTATATGACTGAGTTGGGATTCATTGGGGATTCATCTCAGGTGGTATACAAGAGGTCAGATTAGATGATCTATTGAACCTTCTGGCCTTAAACAGTATGAAGCAATGAGAGTATTTATTATATCCAGCCTTGTATGCCTCTCTTTAACTGCAATACTATAAATTATTAACTATTATAAAAAAATCTAGTCACTTCATTGCTACATTTTTTAAAGAAAACAAATAAACTCGGGTTTAGTGAATAAATTGCCTCTTTAAGCTACAAGTACTATAGAAAGAAATGATCAAAATTGTCATAATTCAAAGTATAGTTGAAAATATTTTATTTAAATATTTTAAAATTAGTTTTATATGACTTAAACTCATTTTTGCTTTCAAAGATAAAAATTTACATTCATTCGCTCAAAAATTACATATTGACATTTTCAGATCTGCTCAATATTTTAACTGAAGATGTACTATAGCCAGCCTACATTCTGAATGAGGCTTTTCTGTTTACCAAAATTTCTTAAGTACACCAAATAATTCTAATATTTTAACAACTTTTTGAACACTTTCTTTTTGCAATAGTAAAAAAAATCCTAACAGGAGTGATGAAATAACCCTATTATATTGCCTCAACTGCTTACTCCTGACTACTTTCTGTTTCAGTAGTTTACAGCTAGTTACACAATGAAAATAATTTATACTGAAAATTTATATGTCTAGATCTATATCTGGAAATCAACTTGAGAGTAGATAACTCTTTTCTATTTTGTTTTGGCTTTTTAGTGGGAGGAATTTATAGGAACATCTTCAGGAGCATATTTCAATGTACTTGGGTGTTAGTTCAGATTATCATTGCCAACAAGGCCATGCATGTGTTTTTAAAGAAATTAATTCGGATAGTTGGATTAGTATAGTCATGTAGCTTAAACGCAGAAAGAATCATTAAAGTTATCTAGTCTGATATGAGATATATGATGATCTTTCAGTTTTCACACAATATGTATTTGAGATCAGCAACCTAGGTTAAATTAAAACTTCAGTTTTGCTACAGTAATATTGTTTAATAAACTTCACATATTTCTAATTCTCGGTTGTTTTACTTCAGTTTACAGATATTTGCTCCTTCTTATGCATTTACGCTAGATTATAGTTTATAAACACACCTTCAAGTGTTTTAAAAGTATTATGGCATCCTTCCCCTGTTATTTTTTTTTCAGAAATGAAGCAGATTAAATGCTTTATTTATTCCCTCAAAAACATTTTCTCCTACTCTAACAACATATCAAGATTATTTCCCCTACCCTAATAATTTTAAATTGCAGACATTTCCCTGAGATAATGTATTTTATATCTCTCTTATCATGATTGTATACATAAGGAAATATCTTACCTACTCCTTGATGCCCTACTTTTACATTCCAGGGATCACATGAGGCCACGTCTGATGTTCATGAGAGTGATGCACATTCCTGCTGAACTGTAGTCTGTGGAATTCACTCTCATCTGTGATGATGAAAATGATCAGTAAAAGCGAAATGGGTCATAACTCTTCTGTTAGCAAGGAAAGAAGTGGGGGAAAACAATGGAAGTTACTCGTAATTTTTTGGGTTTTTTATAAGATTTTTGCTGCCTTCTCTTATCCATTGAACAAACAGGTAGTAACTGAATTTTTCCCCCTATCATTCAATCTTAATGATCGTCTCCAGTTTAGTTTCCCCTTTTCTGTTCTAATTATCTGTTGCAGCCCGTATACACATATGAATAACACAAAATCAACAGAGACAACATTTACTGCCCATGTTTTAGTAAAGTCCAAAACTAACTCTGCCCTCTGTCAAGGAAAATGCATAAATCCAGAGCCTTTAATTATTTTACCTTTGTAAAATGTTCTGCTTTCCAGATAAATATTGACCACTATAACTTTAGTTTTTCAGAAACTGATTTTGAAGATATAATGCAACTCAATTTGGGAAAAAAAAAATCAACCTTTACAGTATTGATAAAACATGTCCTTAATACCTAATTTTTTGTCTTCAATGTTATATTGTCCCTATGTGGTTTAATGTTCTAGTGAACAATAACAGATACTTTGATGTCTCCAAATATTGGATCATTAAAAGAAGAAAAAAGTTCATAGCTCCTACTAGACTGAACTTAGATTTAGGCTGAGTTGTATATATAATTTACCTTCAGGACATTTTTTCATATTACAGTATAAATTTTCTTCCCTTTTAGCTAGTAAACTTCCCTTCCCATTCATTAGTAAATGAATGACAGTTGGTATCAATATAGCTAAGGTATACTGGGGAAAAGTTCTACCAATTTAAGTTATTCTGTCACCAGATGAAACTGTATAAGAGTAAGGAGATCATTACAAAACATGACTGAAGAGTGAACTTCGTGTTGTGTTTCTGGTTGCTTGTGGCTGTATAATGTTGTACAGGAATGTGGCTATTTTGGACGCTCATTTCCTGAAATCTTGTGGGTAAATAATAAACATTTTGATATTGAGAAAGTTACTCAAAATGTTCTTAGGAACAGGTGTAATTCATTATAGAAATAAGAATACACCTGCTTTAGATTTGATGGAAAACACCATGCTCATTACCATGTCTTTCTATCCCACATACATTCATTAGAACAGAGGAAGTGGCAGCAGAATTCAAAGGAGGGACAACTTTATGCAACACTAACCACAAAGGGAAATTTCCCAAATGTACTTTTTAATTTAGACTAGAACAGTGAATGGCATCTTTCTTCTAGCTGCTTTTGGCAAGAATTTGAAAGAATTTGTGTTATTCATGGTAGCTAGTATGGGGCTTTACTTTGGACTTATGCTGTGCATCAACAGTGTTGATATTTCAGGGATGTTTTCACTACAGCTGAGCAGTGCTTACACATCATCAAAGTCTTTTGTCCTTCTCACCCCACCCCACCCCACCCCACCAACACGCAGGCTCACAGTGCACAAGGAGTTGGGAGAGAACACAGCTGGGACAGCTGACCCCAAGTGAACAAAGGGATAGCCCACACCATATGGGGTCATGCTCAGCATAGAAAGCTGAGGGAAGAAGGAAAGAGAGACATTCAGAGTGATGCTGAATGGCTTACCAAGTTGCTGCAAGGCATGTTGGAGTCTTGCTTTCCTAGAGATGGCTGGGCACCTACCTACCCATGGGAAGATGTGAATTAGTTCCTCAGGGTCTTTTGCTTGTGTGGGGGGCTTTTGCTTTACCTTTTAAAGTATCTTTATGTCAACCCATGAGTTATATCACTTTTACTCTTCTGATTTTCTCCCTGATCCTCTGGGTGAGGAGTGAATGAGTGGTTATGTTGTGCACAGTTGCTGGCTGGAGTTAAACCATTATGGTCCTGCTTATTGATTATGCCCACATTCTCACATAGTACTGTGAACTTGAATGAGAACTTCTTTCAACAGAAGGCAGATAAACACTTTGCAACTTTAAGAATGCTCTAATGGCAGAAATGAACAGTCTCCCCTTTTGGTTATTCAAAATCTCCCTTCACATGCAAACAGTTCAAAATTTTTGTCTGATAAAAGGAAAACTTTCACAGGCACTTCATATGCAGGGCTGTGGTTTTTGTTTCTTTATACATAATAGGTAGAAAGGCACTGATTCTGCTGACTTGTCATCTTAATTCTCACAAAATGATGATTTGAACCTTGCCTGAAATCTGTTAGGAGATAAATGTGGGTAAAGAATAAGAACAGAGCCACATGAAGTCTATGAAATATGAATCCCAAGGGTGACCACCCCTTTTCATTCAAGCAGGAAAATAATAATTAAAAGCATCTGATGCATTACACAAGATTTGTTAATTAATTAAGTGAAAGTTGTTTGTTTGTACTCTGCTATAGTAGAAAACACAGTACATGGCAATGTACAACAGAATGTACACTAATATTAGCATGAAGTTGCAGGCTCACACTGTTGGTACAAATACTGGCATGTTTTATAGGCCTGATCTGAACACAAAAGGCATGTATAGGAAGTAACATTTACATGTTATAAAGGGTGTGAAAATTCTCAACATGCTGATAATTAGAAACAGTGTTAGACGTTACTAGTAGTTGATGTGAACATTGAAAGGTACTGTGCAAACAGTGATATCTAGCCACAGATCTAGTTCATTGAAAACAAAAATCAGACAAATTTTAAAAAAAAATTTTCTCAGAAAACGTGGGGTTTTTTTTTTTTCATTTGCTTCACTGGATTTTGTAAAAGGCCTTTAAAGGGGGCTGTCATTCTCTGAACATTCAAACATGGCTTACGTAAGGCAAAAATATTCCTATTTTCTGGTCAGCATGCCTCACCATCAGTAAAGTACTAGGCACAGATACATACGCAGATATAAATGTTTTGATCTACACAAGAGTCATCATGAGGCATTTGATAAAAACAAAAACCAGCCAAGCAAACAAACAAACAAACAAACAAAACTACCCCAAACAAACAACAAAAAGAAGAATTACTCTCTGTGCCATGTATACAAGTCACTGCATATTCAGTTGCATTTATGTGATCTCTGAGGATTGCCTTTTAGGACTGTACTCTAGTCTGTTATATAACTCAAGAGAAAATGCTGATGCCTCTGTATAGTTTGTATGATTTGGAGGAAAAAGCTAAAAAACCAAATTATACCTATCTGCATGGACATAAGATGTTCAGCAATGGACAAGTCTTATGTTCTTAGTGCTGAAATAAGAAATTGCAAATGCTAGCCGCAGGTTTTTGACATGCCCAAAGCAAAGGACACAATACTTTAAAGTTAGGTAGTTTGTCCTCATTGTTACTGGATTTGATAATCCCCACTCATTTCAAGGCAATACTTCCAAGTGGAAAATCTTCTTCATGGAGATTTGTTTTTCTCTACGTTGCATAATGACCTGACACAAATGAAATAGCAACTTTTACTTTAAGATTATAGGGCAGTGTGAACTTTATATTTTATAAGGCAAACAAAATTTGTCATCAGACTTTAGTTGCTTACAAATTTTACAAACCCTTAAATGTAATACAAAAAATAAATGAAGGCAGAGAACCATCTCCTATGTCCCACTGTTAAGTGTAGAAATATCTTATTCTGTCAATGTGATTTCATAGCAGGATGAAAAATGTCAAAAGTGGGGATGACAAATCAGTCTAGTGAGGAAAAATGACTCTCAGACAAGAGATGTCATTTGTCATGATTGCCATTTGACTGCACTTTCTCCTGTCTTCTCTTTCAGATGAATGTTACTTTGCCATTAATTTAAAATTATCTTAAATCAAAGATAGGTTGAACATGAAAAGCAAAGATACTCATCTTTTGAAGTTTTGCAATATGCAGAAACCTATTCAAATGTAAACTTACTGAAAACTGACATACACATTATAAAAAGGTTATCATCATGAATTGTTAACTTAGAAAATATTATAGTTTTTTAGTTCAAAAGTCCATTTTTCCTAAATACAGGCAACAGCATGGCTTTTGTTCAAAACTGACACAGCTGAGCACAGCACTCTGAGCCACTGCATAATATGGGTGGTAATTAAGCCACAGCTTCAAGGTTGCATGGGCACAAGACAATTCAGCCTAATGAAGTATCGATTGGCTGCAGTCGAGGTAAAACAAGTTGACATTCATTTAGAGGTAGCAATGTGAATATACCACAAAGCCACCAAGGAAGCAAGGGAACAAAAACAATGAAACTGAATTTTAATCTTGCAAACACAATTAAGATTCTTATTTACAGCATGTTGCTATCACTTAAACTAAAGCTAATTGCATACTTACTGCCCTGACATCAGATTCTTAAATCAGCAGAAATTATATTCATAGGCTGTTGGCAAAAAGCACATGAAGTTCAGTGTTTCAATTAGAACCTGTCCTAACACGTCAAAAACCCAACTGCAAATAAACCCCCCAAAAACTTAGAGTTCACTTAAGTTTCCACTTTATTCACACAACAGAGTTTATTTTGAATACTGTGATAAACTCCTCTGTAACACAGCTTACTTAATTGTTAAGGGCAATAGTCTTACCTCTTAACTGAATAATTGCAAGTAGATTATTTTTATTGTAACAGTATGCAAATCTTCAATATAGTTTTTAGGATTAATTTTCTTTCTGTCTAACTTTATTTATAGAATCATAGCCTTGACCACATTTGTCTTGTGCACATATATGTATAAAATGATATGCATAAAATGCATATAGCAATGTAGAACTGTACATCTTTAAACTTACTTTCACAATCATTTTGTTCCTAATCACCAAAGTTAATTTTCTAAGAAGTGAGGTGCTCTCAAAAGCCACAGGAAAAGTGCAAAAATTTTGAGATTTGTATCAGAAAAATCTCCAGCAAAACAAGAAATTAGGGTTTCAGGAGATTTAGAATGTGGATACAAATATCAAAGTGTTAATTTTTCTGTATAATATTATATTTAACTTAAAATTCCTGAAATTTTACTTACGTACTTTGAGATTGAACTTATTAAGTAGTTTAACAAATCCAATAAAATGTGTATAAGAAAACAATATTAATTAAAAAGAGAACTCAGAAAGTATAAATACATGAATTCTTTCCAAATTGTATTACTGGTTTTAAAGGTTTCTCAGGAATTTCTTTGAATTTGGATTGCTGACTTCTAGTTTAAATAATTAATCAGCATCCTTTTTCCTGAATTGCTAGCAGAAAACAAAATTTGCCAAAAAAGCTTGTAACTGTACACTGTCATTTGTGACTAAATCCTTGCATTTTACAAACACTCAGAAATTGCCACAAATGTATTGCATTACATCATTCTAACAAAATCCTCCTTATAAAGCTGAAATGTGAATGTGTTACGAGTTTTTATCTTCCAAAAGTGCAAACAATTTACAGCTTGCACCAATCACTTTCGTTTTCTCATGAAAAATACCCCCAAATGACTGAGAAAGTGCTAATGTGTCTAATTGCATTATAGACCCCTCCGGCAGACAGATATTTCTTTAAAAAGTAACTCATTAAATCACTGATTGCCAGATGTTGGGATTCACATCAATTGCCCTACTTATGTACTGAATTAAGGCAGTCTGAGCACTGTAATAAACATAAACTATTTAAGTAATTAAAGTATTACTCTAAAAATTCAGAAAATTGAGATCTGACTACATTTACTCTATGTGAATGTTTACAGGCAAAATATTTTCATTATCACACTTGTAAACTGATTCTCAGCATCTATTTTTGGAATTTAAAATAACAAACAGAAAATGGAAGACTATTAAAAAAAAAAAATTCCCCCAGCATATGAGTGTTAAATACTTACAGAACAATTGTATTATTGGCTGGACTCTATGATCATGGTCTACCTTATCAACTATCATCATGTTATGTGGAAATCATGTAAAAGAAACTTTACATGTTATTGTTGTAGATATACTACAGGATATTCCAAACTAAAAAGGGGACAATTTTAGTTTCTCTTGGTGGAAATGTCTGTGGTCTCCTGAAGCCAGGTCAGCACACTGCATAACATGAGAATAAATACTACTCCAGAGCTGACATACTACTTAACCTATAAAATTTCCCTCTTCTTCTGGGTTCAAGTCTCTAACCACATCCCCCATTATCTGTGAGGTCTATGGTCTAGATGGAAGTGGCAGATAGAATTTCTAGCCACTAGTACTTTTGTGAAAAATAAATATTTTTCTTGGCAAGGACTCTTCTGGGCCCACATCTCAATTGTGAAGTAATAATGAGAAGAATTCAACCCAGTATCAGTGCAATGGGGAATTCCTCAAGCAGAAATGTTCAGTCCAGCAGACTTCAATCTTTTTCCCAAATGACTACAGAAAGAATCTCTGTCCACTGGAGATAAGCATTTTGGAATTAATGGCCATTTACAAATGCTTCCCTTCTGGCTGACTACCTCTCAGATCTTCACCAGTGAAGAAGCTGTGCCCCAGTAAATGGATTAGGGAAAAGCACAGATTACTTTTGAGGGAACTCATCTGCCTAGTTGCTATGAGTGGTCTGGATATACTGTACACTCTACTTGAAGGAATGGGGCATATTCAGGTAATATCTTAAGGCCTACAGCTGTTCTGCTGAAGAATTTTTTTTTTTTCCCACAAGACAAGTTCTCTCTCCATATTGAAAGCTCAAACTCTTTACTGCTCTTTCAGAACATACTGTGAATAGTGTATGCAATTGTATTACTATTAAACAGAATTTCTCTTAAGCATTTGAGTCAATGTTAGAAACTTCATTTTGGTCAACATTTCACATTTACACATCTTCAAAATTTTTAAAAAGTAACAAAATAATAGCAAAAAATGGTATCATGGTTGCCTACTTCAACAGTAAAAAAAAAAGACTGATGATGCATTCAAAATGAAAACAAAAATTCATTACAATAGTTCAGCTGTTTATTATTTCATATTACTTTTTTTATTTATATTTATTATTTCATAGTGCTTATGTTTATTTTGTATTAAAACTGTTCATGTCATCAAAATTCTAATAATTTTTTATTTACTATTTAAATACATTTATTTTCAAATGCAAGTGAAATCAGTTAATATTGAAGACAATATTAACTTTCGCTAACAATACTAACCAAGAGTAATAATTTTCCCTTGAAAAATAAGTTCTCATAGTATGCTTACACTGTGTTATCTTGTGTTTCTTATTCACAAAGAAGTGAAGATGAAAAGACATAGCAGTAAATGTGTCTGCTAATTTTCTGAATTTCATAGAAATAATTAGAAAAATTTACCAAGAAATTTATAGTTGCTCTCCACATAAGTGTCTACTCACAAAATCTTACGTTTTTTTCTGCCTTCTGATTTGAACTCTGGGATATTGCAATTAAACATAAAATTACCACAATCTCATGAAAAAAATACAATTATTTTAAAAACATGAAAACATGATGACATTTAGGAAACATTTTTTTATTATTTAGCTCTGTATATATACAGAATTTGTGGGCAATTAGGTTTACCTCATCTGAAAATGGAATACAAAAATTGCCCAAAAATTGTTGTAATTTCCATTTTCTTATATATTTTTAAATTATTTTTTCTATATCAATACTTCGCAGTGATAAAATTACCTTCTGAAATATTTTAATACATATAATACTTTATTTTTAAAAAAGTTTATATATTTCATTGGGAACTGTCACAATAGGACAAGGATTAGTGGGTACAAATGGAAAGAGGGCAAATTTGAGTTAGTTATCAGGAAAAAATTCTTTACCGTGTGGGTGACAGGGTGCAGGAACAGGTTGCCCAGGGAGGCTGTGGATGCCTCAGCCCCACCAATGGCCAAGGAAAGGTTGGCAAAGGCCTTGAGCAACCTGTGCCAGTGGAAGTTGTCCCTGTCCATGGAAAGGGGTGGGGACTAGACAATCTTGAAAACCCGTTCCAACCTTTTAACATTTTATGATTCCATTAATCTATGATAAGATTCTAGCTCTTCTTTGAAAGGTTCTAAGCCTGTTAGGTACACTTTTACCTTTTAAATGCCTTAGAGAGGTAAAGTGCACTGGCAGTTTAGGACTGGAACCAGGAGTAAACTTTCAACCCACATGGTTCTAATCATCTGCTTTATGCATTTGATCACACTTTAAATAATTTTACACTTATATTTTTAGTCACTCCCAAAATAAAAGTAATATAGACAAAAGAGGTAAACATAAAAAAATGCTGCTTGTGAAAGACAGGAAATTTTATCTATACCTTATTCAAGTTCCATAAGCTAAACTCTAGTGAAGACATTCAGTTTTATCAATAAAAAAGAAAAACTCAAAACTGCAAGGTGTCAGTCTGTCTAGTACCATAGTTATAATCCAGGGATAGTACCTTTTACTTATTTTTAAATACTTGTTGTAGCCTGCATTACAAAAACCAGAAGGATATCTGCAAGAAAATGCTTTAAGTAAAGGTTACAAGTGATATAGTGTCTCAAAGATCTAATAATAAGATAAATGTATTTTACCAGGAGGTCATCAATTCAGGTTCCACAAAAAAATCAGCAATGCTTTGACTTTTAAAAAATGTCATTCCAGTTCGTATTAGAGTAATGACTAATTTAGGAGGATGAAAGTCACTGTTTAAATCAGTCTGTCACTATACTTAACAACCCTGAACCTAAAGTTTTAGGAAATCAAACAGGCCCACATCAGACTTTTTACTCCAAGGGATGCTCTTTTTTTTTACCCCAAAGCAGATAAACATGTGATCCATGTTGTAAGACATATGCATGTGTTTAAAATTAAAAATTCATTGACTTCTAAATAGAAAAATTATTTTATAAACATATTATGTTTGGCCCCTATTCCTACTGTACCCAAGAACTAAGGCAGAAGTACATGCCTCAAAAGATAACGGAACCATGAAGAACTTTCCTGTCACAGATTCCAAGTCTCTGCTATGGCACAAAACATGCCATATTTTCATTTACATAAATTCAAAAAGTTTTATCTGAAAACTGATTGGTTTTCTGATCTCCTCACTTAACAGAATGTTCCAGATCTCCATTCCTCAAATGGATAGAGAATGTGTTCTAATTTTTAACAAAAAAAATGATTATAATAAGATATATATGTATTTATAACTATTTGCTCTCCATGCACAAAACTGTACTTTAAATTTTTCATTCCATGGGCCCAGCTTCATTCATACAAAGTTAGCATTGCCACAATCTCATCATAATGTCAAGTGAAGACTATGGAGATTGCATTATGATGTCAAAATGCAATTGCAAGGAATTTTTATTACTATTTATGGTCACCACATTTACAATATCAAATCATGATGAAAAGTGTTTCAGTATTTCTCTGGAGATGAAATTATAATGTCAAGCTGATGACAAAATGAGGCCAGTACAAATCTTCATAGACCCAATTGCAGTGTTCATTGCAATGGGAAATATATGGAGACTGTCATATAAAGACTATAGAAAAACAAAGTGGACAAAAACTACTGAAACTTCAGCAAGCTTTAGAAACTATGAAGTTTCTAAGAAACTATGAAAAAGCTTTGAAAAATATCCTCTGAAAAATCTTTCCTACTCTTTCTCAATCACAGATTTTCTTCAGTTTTTTTCTCCCTAGTGTCATCACTGATCTAGGCTCTTCTGGATTCTGCGTCCATGATTCCAAGATATTTCGGCTGTTCCTAACTTTTTTCCAGTCCTTGTTTTACATAGCTCCTATTGAGTTTTCCCCTCTTCAGCCCCTAAACTATACTACAATTTCTCATCTGCTGTTATTGAAATCTCAATGTAGTATTTCCTTCATTTTTTTCCCTAGGAATTTTTGATCCCTTTCCTGACCACATTAAGACCAGCAACTGCAAAACACTCCTAACACAGGGTTTGAAGCCTGCTTCTTACTGAACTGCCTACCGATGCCGGATTTTGTTACTTTTTTGCAGTCTTGATGGTTTTCTTTTCTGTCTCTACCACAAAAAAATGTACTGCCTGTTCCACTCATCTCCTGAATTACTGTCTGATTTTGTATCATCTTTTCCAAATTTTCCAGTTCAAATGTTTTCTGTACTCTTTCTTAGCACATGAATTTATCTCAAATAGCTTTATTAAGTCTGATTATCTCCTTAATCTCTCTTTTTACAGTTCACATGTTGTAAACAGCATTTGTGCCTCCTGTGTATGCAGACCTGGGTTCAGTGAAAATTTCTTTTATAAACTCTTCCTCTGATCATTACCCAGGGGTAAAGTAATATTTAAAAGAAAATGCAAAATTTTGCTTGTGTTATATGTATGAAATGTGCTATCTTCATTTGGATAAACTTCAGTTTGTAAACTAGGTCTGAATCCTCTTTGTATACTTGTACAGATAGATGCTAAGCAAATGATACCTGTAATATCATAAAACTATTTCCAATATAAAAAAATATAAAATCTTAAATTCAAAACTTTTGCATACCTTTATCTTAGTCCATTTCTATCTCTAAATCTATGGGAGATTTTTTCTTTATTTGAATTATCATGGTAGTATATATGTTTCACTAAAGTAATATAATCTATATCACATAAAGGTAAAAAACAAGTGTCCTATCATCATTAATATTGTGTTTTGAAAATGCATTTGCTAGGAGCAAACCATGATATTCTAAAAAATTTAAGGACCATAAAATCCACTGACAGCTAACCTGATTGATGACCCCAGTGCCAATACAGAGGTAGATCAGTACAGACTATACTCTGGTGAAATCTTTAGGGCATATTAATTTTCCTTCTTTCTACACATTTTAATCCTTCTCTTTTTTGAGTGTCCTCTTCTAAATTAAAAGGTATTTAAAATCATAATATTGTTACAGTTTTCTAAATCAAGACTGTACAAAGACTTAACATTTTTCCACTTGTTTAAAACTGGTGTTCATCAGGACAGCATGAATAACAATATTATCTGCACTGAAGCAGATTATTCTCACTTCTTCTTAAATAATAAATTATATTGATGTGATTTATCCAGAACAAGTGCCATAAATATTTTAACCTAATGCTAATACCAATCAACTGGAATGTTTAATGCAAATGCAAAAGAATATATTTATCATAATTTCCTTATTTTAGAATTTATCTCCTTCATTTTTCCAGCACCAGAATTTGCATGACCTTTTTCTCATAAAGACAATGATAGAATAGCATTGTAGGTTCTTTTCTACCAAGCCCACAGTCTGCTCATTGGCTTTAGGTCATTAAAGTTTTCCCTTCTTTGATATTTAATCTCCTTTTCCTTGGTTTAAAAAATGGAATAATTTTACTGAGTCAATGTAAACTTTAAATTTCTCTGTTACCATTCTGGATTAGATATACTAAATTTTTAAGTTGTATGTTTTAAAAGCACTTTGAGTGTGCTTTTGTTTGAATATATTTTTAAAAGTAGGAAGAAAATATCATACTTGATTATTAATACAGCAGTAGATACAATGCCTCATATACTCTTTCATAAAAATAAAAAAAAAAAAAGAAGAAAAAAAGGGGAAAAAGCAGAACCCCCAACATTAATAAAAAGGAAGTAATGGACAAGTTGTTTCAGTATTGGAGAGATGACACTGACAAGATTTTTTCACAAACTTGACACATAACAAAAGATAAAGGCAAGAAGTATTTGGCATAAAGTAGGAGTATATAAATCAAAAGTTGTTGTCAACACATTTAAAAAGGAGGATAGGTTTTGTTAATATGTAGTATTTTTGTAGAGAGTTACCAAATAACCTAGATATATGTCCAAATATCTTAGATACATACATCTAGATACAGAAATTGATAAATTGCACAGAAAAGTGAGGAATAAAAAATAGCTAAACCAGACTTCAAACCCTAGCATTCCATGACTTAACAGATTCTGAATACTCCAACTTCCTTTCGTCATGTACTGCACGCTAAGAAAGCAGAGGGTGATTGAGGACTCATGGAGTTTTGCATCCTCTGCTTTAATACAATGCTGTTTTACTTTTATCCATTTATCAATGTACCAAATTACTACTTCTCTCTTCATCAAAGCAGCATGGAAATAGGTATGAGGTCCTGTAGAGTCATCTTTACACAGGAGTTCTGATCTATGATGAAAGGAGTGATGCACACATACAATATGATAGTATCGTAATTGTGAAAAGGAAGAATTTCTGTTTAAAGCATCACATAAAAGAAAAAATATACATTGTTTATTAGTGTCAAATGTAAAGCTTAAAGTCATTGAATTAACATATGTTCTAATGTTGCTCAAGATTATTACCATGTCCAGTTTCTTGTACACAAGATTAATGTAACAGGGATCTTTGAAGCAATGGTTAAAGTACAAGCCAAAAACACAATTGTCCATTATGAACATTAAAAATATAGGTTGTCTGCATTGATTTGCTTGTATGACTTTTATATGGGGCATACAGTTTGGCAAACAGTCTGGTTATCAATATTTGTTAACATAAAGACGAGTGTGTACATGGTGTCCACATGGCTTGAATATGCAGAATTGTTTAGGGTGTTTCTACCCAAAACTGATAGGTCATATTAAAGAGAATCATGAACATCAGCCAGATGAAACAATAATCAGAAATCGCAGAACCATAAAATGTCTTGAGATGGAAGGGACCCACAATGAAACATCAAAGTCCCACTTCTCGCCCTGCAAAGGACAACCCCAGGAATCACAGTATGTGCCTGAGAGCATTGTCCAAACATTTCCTGAACTCTGTCAGGCTTGGTGCTGTAACCAATTCCCTGGGAAGCCTGTTACAGCCCAACCACCCTTTGAGTGAAGAACCTTTTTCTAATATCCAACCTAAATGTCCCCTGACACAGCTTCAGGCCATTGGGTGTTGTCCCTGGTCACCACAGTGCGGAGATCAGTGTCTGTCCCTCCTGTTCCCCTCACAAGAAAGTTGTATACTGTGCTGAGGTCTCGCTTCAGTCTCCTCTTCTCCAGGCTGAACAAACTAATTGACCTCAGCTGCTCCTCATATGGCTTCCCTTCAAGGCCTTTCACCATCTTAGGCCTCCCTTGGATGCTCTCTCAATAGCTTTACATACTTATTACATTGTGGTGCCCAAGACTGCACACAATATTCAAGATGAGGCCTCCCCAAAACAGAGCAGAACAAGACAATCCCCTCCCTTGCCCAGCTGGTGATGCTGTGCCTGATGCACCCCAGGACACAGTTGGCCTCCCTGGCTGCCAGGGCCCTGCTGACGCAGATGCAACTTGCCATTGAACAAGACTCCCAAGACAGCTCTGAATGATGTTGGGAACAAAGGACTCAACCTGAAAAAAAATAAAAACTAAGCCTGAAAATTTGTGACAGTGGAGGGAGGTATTGGAGGTGAGAGCAAAAGGCAAAAGGCTGCCAGAAATGGTCCCATGCCCTCTGCCTTGGCTGCTCCCAGCAACCATGTGCAGCTCACTCACAGCTACCACAGGCACACCTGGGGGTGTGCACCCTGAGTGAACGGGGATTTCTTCCTGAGAACTGTAACCTCTGGGGTAAGAAATGACAGCACAAAGCTCAAGCACAGGATGGGGACCTTGCACAAAGCAGGCTTTTGCAGGTCGGGTCCCCCATGTTGAGATGAAAGGGATTCGCACCCTCCAAATCCTGCCCCAGAGCATGCATGTTTCTCTGTGTGTGCATGTGTTCATCCACAATTAGAAATTCTTGGTATTAGTTATTGAAGGGTGTTTCAAAATTTCCAGGTCTTTCCATTTATTAACTTTTTCTAAGTATCTAAGTGACATGGTTTATTCATTATTGTACCAATATTGACTCTCAATACATAGTTCATTGATGTCTAGTTAATTATATGTGGTTAAAATATTAATAAATCTCTTCAGTTTTGGTTTGATTTAAACAAAAATTTTTCCCTGCAGCAGCAAGTCTCCACTTTGATCTAAAAAAAAATCATAAATGAATCAACTGCAAGGTTTCTTGTAATTTCTACATTTTTAAACACTCCTGTGACAAAAATAGAGGAAAAAAGAAAAAGAAAATTAAAAGAAAGAAGAAAATACTGCTCTTTGTCCTATTATTTTTCGCTGATTATGAGATAGTCTGGCCAATTCAGAAAAAGAAGACACACAGAAAACAGCAGCACTGAATGTCTATAATCTCTCTAAGGTTAGCAATATTTGGTGAATCTGTATGAAGTACCAACTAACTTTGTAATTCTGTTATACATTTGTATTAATGCATACTGAAAAGGCTTTGCTTATCGAAGCAGCAACAACATCCCTACAAGCAATAGCTAATATTGCACCTTGGGGCATAGACTGATGCTAAGAATATAGTATTCATTTTTAGGCACTTTCAGGAAAGTAGAAATTTTAGACAAACCAGTACTGTTTTCTGTAACAAGATGGTTCGTCCTAAAGTGTGCATAACTCCCATCTAGAAGATTCTTAGCAACAAAAATGAAAATGTCATTAGTGTTTATCTATGAAATACTGTTACAATGAAACCTGTTCACATTTCCTTTAATTTAGAGAAACCTCTGGTCCACAGATCTCTTGCTTCGAAACATAACTGAGAATCTCATGACAGAAGTCTCTTGGTTTTCAATGAAGTGAAAATTGGAAAAAAATGAGAACTACCAATGAATATTTACAAAACACAGAAGGAAAATTCAAATTAAAATTGCTATCCACAAATATAAGCTTATCCTGGGTTTCACCAATAAGATGATAAAAATGGTTGATGTTACACTGGAAGACCCACTCTTTGTGTAAATATGCTAATACTTTCCCCTAAAGATTTGGATTTCCCCATAGTTTGACATGTGGTCAGGCAGAACACATGTAGATACACTGGTAAAAGTTATAAAATTCTTAACAAGGGTAGATAGGCAGAAATTCAAAATATAATGTAGGTTGGGTCTTTCCACTTTTTTCAGCTATGATTTGAAGAAGAGAATGAAATTCCCATATCTCACTGACTTTCTCTGGGATTTGGGACCTAGAAACTTCTTTAAAAACCCTAGCTTTTATTGAAAATTCTCACAGTCACTTTGAGAACCATCCTCTTGTGTGTCAGGTGCACTTTAACTGGATTTAAAGGCAGTTACTCCTCCCCTCACTGGACTCACAGATACTCCTTTGTAAGCTGTAATGTGGGCTCTTCAATACATTTAGTTATATGAATAATTAATGTCTCCTGCTCTCACCGCTTGATTTCCAGTTATTTGCGTTGCATGCAGTATGCTGAGCCAGTTTCATAGCTCCTAGACTAAAATGTAGGTTTCCAATCTCATAAAGTGTAATGGGATATAAAAAAAGAAGAGTTTAAATAATTAAAAAAAAAAAAGAGCTGTAAACCTGTCTCACATTTCTTAAAAATACTAAAAGTAAAATCTCCAAGAAAGAAAACATATGTAGGTGTTGTTTATGGAAGAAGAAATAGAAGATTCTATTCAAAAATTCAGCGAGCATCAAAGAGAATTTTTTGTTTGGTGTTTTATTTTGTTTGAATTGGGGAGAGCCTGTTTTGGCTTTGTTTGTTTCTAGTTCTATTGAAAAAATTAAAAACATTTGCAATATCTTTTTTTGGTTGGTTTCTGTTCATTTTCTAAACATAACTTGGACAGAGTTTACAAAGCAAACTTGTAATTCAAGCTACTCACCACACTTCATGGATGACTGAATAAAAATGAGTTTTTCAAGAGGTAACCAAAAGTACTGCCTCACTGAATCCGTATGTACTTACATACTGGACATAGAAGAAAAAAAATCAGTTAGGTGTCCTTCTAAAACAAAGTAGATCAATCTCATTGCTTCTGTAAGATACAAGATGAATTTGAACAGACTGGATAATTTCCAGAAGCAGTTATATCAGAGCAGATATAATAAAGAGTAGCTGCAAGAGAATAAACTAGATTGAAAATGGAATGCAAAACCTTTAGGCCATTCTGGAAGCAAGGAGGGGAGCTCATGAACGTTTTATTATTGAGGAATTGAATTAAAATAGTAGTTAAAACTCTTAACAAATGTTGATATATTATATAAGTTTTCATTTACTGACTTTAGAAATATGTCTTCATCTTTATGGAAGCAGCTATTTATGGAAGATTCTTTTCTGTGAGTGATGTGAGAAAAAGTTGTAGTTTAATTTATTTATTAGAATTTAACTGGTGAACTTCATTTAATATAAAATAATTTGTACAAGGAAGAGGGGGAATTTACTTCTGTTACTAAAGCAATGTAAATCTGGAGTAGTTTCTGTGGTTTCACTGACTTCTAATTCATGTCTTAATTATTTGTTTATTTTTCTGCACCTTTTTATCAGAGACTTAAAATTAAATTGTAAATAATTAGCATATAATTAATGTCTTGACCCTACCACTAAACAACAACAACAAAAAATTACTAAATGCAGAATCCATAGAAACAATTAGAAAATTATATCAGAAAAGAAAAAAATTACATTGTATTATTTGCAAGACAAATTTTTTTTTTTAATTCTTTGGCATGGAATTCTTATTTAGTTTTTTTTCTTTGGGGGGAAATTTCAGGACTCATTTCTTTTTTATTCTTACGCATCATTCAGTTTGGTTTTTCCAAAAGCTGAGCAGCAAAAAAGCCTTGATCAGGGATTGCAATCTTTTCCTTTCAACTTAAAGCCTGAGAAGCTTGACCTTTTTGCTGTTCACTCATTTAAATTTCCAGGTTCACACCTCAGAGATATATGGGGAGTTTGTAGTTCTGCAGGTGGGTGGATGTCCATCTCAAGAGCAGAAAGGATAGAGAAAACAGTGGGTGTACATTAAGTTTTCTTTCCTACAAGACCTGACATCTTTGATTCTCTCCTCTTTGCAGCATCTCACTCTGTTTGGGTAAGACAGTGCAGAGCAGCAATAACCCCTCAGAGAGTTCATAAGAGTTGAAACAAAGCTCCAGCCCATCCTCCCGTCTCCAGAAGTGACCCACAGCACCTGGTTGCTCTAGTAGAGACATAGCTGTGTTCTCCTAGAACATTTTCACAAGCTCAAGAGACATACACCATAGAAAATCTCAACATGTTCTCTCTCTGGTATAAGTTATAGGTCTGTCATGTAGCCAAACACTGGAACAACATCCATAAGAGATATATCAGGAATTATTCAGCTGGTTGAATATAGTACACTTTTATGTGATGTGTTGATTACATACAAAAAAATATAAATGGCTTCCAGACAACCATATGATTACACTTAGTATGGAATATAGGAAAAGCATTTCATATACATATAAATGAATTAAAATTCAGAATGTACATTCGATTTTTACCTTCAAGTGTAAACTTGTGGACAAGTACATTAAATGTCTTTTTTCTGAAAACTTATTATATGCTTCCTAGTCTACTCTGGGTACTATAAATATATGTATCAATAATAAATGTATGTGTAAATAAAATTGCTTGATACAAATGATACTTAGCTTCTTTTTCTTTTGGATGCTTGTAAATATAAGATGAAACCCAGACTTCTCTAAGCCAAAGAAGGTTTTAGAGATAAGACAAAATACTCTCTAGTTTCATTATGAAGCATAATATAATCCTAACACAGCACTGTAGATGTCAACGGAGCTTCTCCTGAGAGCAGAGGGTGCAGAAGTCATTACGTATTTTGTTTAAAACTTCCTGTAAAAGTAATGAGGGTTTATGTTTGGAATGTTCTTGTTAAAACACAAGATTCAGACTGATTCTGTATAGGATATTGTGAAAAATCAGCAGTGTTACTGGGAACAGTGGTATGGTACTGCTGCACTTCAGAACGGGTACTGACACTTTTTGTTGCGCTCACCCACAGCGGCCGCACCCTTACAAGGGCTGGACAGCTGGATAATGTGGAGTGATGGCCTGGCAGGAGCCTGGGGACTGATCTGTGATAGCCAGGAAGGATTCCCAACAGCTCTGGCACTGAAATGAGCGCCTTGTTGTGTGCCAGGGCTTTGAAGGAGCCCACAATCCCGCCAGCAGAGGTGTGCAGGGGTGGGACTAGGGGTGCATGCACACACCCTTGCGGGACTGCCCTGCCTTAACCTCTCTTCCTCGCCTCACTTCCTCACCAGAGGAGTTTTCATCAACTGTGCGCAACCGTTGGAGAATATCAGGGCAATTAACTCCGGACAAGGGGAGAATGTATAAGTTTGAAACACTGTTTGTATTCCTGCTTTCCCCAATATCCAAGTCAGTGATCAAAAGTTTGCTTTTATTGGCAATAAATTACATACAATTCTCTGACTCACAAATGTTTTGCCTGGGACAGGTTTGTTGCTGGTTTACAAGGTCTGCCACGCTCCTTTTCCATACATTCTCTCCAGTGCTGGTGTGCAGTAGCTCCTTGAGACACACATTTACTTGAAAAGGACCCTAGAGGTGCAAGTTATTTCACTTAATGGACAACCAAAGAAATAGAATATTTTAAGATTTATTGTCTTCATGATATTATTATTTCCTCTCTCATTAGTATTATCCGCTTTAACTTCTTTAAGAAATTAATACCAGCCTAAATGGTACCAGACTTAAACTTAAATTTAAAATATTCCATCTTTTTTTTCCCTCATCTTATTCATATCACATTAGCAATACAGAGATGCTTCAAGTACTGATTGCCATGTTGAAAACATTTGTTCTTTAAAGGAAAAACTACCTTATTTCTGTAATATTAATGTATACTATTTTTTATTCTGTTGTAGGAGACACAATACATTTTAATTTTTTATTAAATTCTTCCTTTTAAAAGTAAAACAAAGGATTTTCTGTAATTTTTTACTTTATTATGTTTCATATACTGAGTCATTATTCAGAAAGAAAGTTTGCACAAAAAGCAGGTCATACAATCAGTCCAAGACAAACAGAAAAAACTTCACTATCTCCCTAGCAATGCATACTAATCTTAAGATAATGTAATTCACTTAAATCTTTAGCTTTTGTACTGCCATTATCAATACATTTTCTAAGCAGAAAAAAGGGGCAACAATTTCTCAGAAAGTCTGCTGTCAGGAGGGCAACAGCTAGGAGTTTTACCAGCTGATCTGCCTGAATGCTTCTTCCTAATAAAGAAGTAAACATTGTAACACCTTGGAAGATATATGAATGATAGAAGAAATATCTTCCTGTTTTTTTGTTGTAGGGTTCTGCTTAGCTGAGGCATCTCCAGTTCCTCTAGCAACAAAAATTGATGCCAGTCATGTACAATAGTAGAAAATTGACATTTTTTTTGTGAGATATAGGTAGCTATTACTAAGTAAAATACTTGAATTATAAACTTGTCTGGGCTCAGACAAAGAGCCCAAAACTTATGCATTCAATTTGGGTTTAAATAGCTGACCCTGTTTTGTTAAAATATGTCATGTCATCCCTGTTGTCTTCTCATAGAAAGGAGACTCAAGTGATCAACTCCAACAGTTTTCATTTCTTCCGTATCTTTGTATACAGTCCAGAAAATTCCCCAGGAGCAAACTGGCACTATACAGAGCTGCCAGAAATAAATTGAAGGAATTGATAAAAACTCTTGTCTGTTCTTGATTAAAGACTATTTCTCTTCTGTTTAGTCTTTGAAAGTTTTATTATAATACTGGTATAGATCCCCAGTCTGGCGTGTTGGATCTTCTGCTGGCATTAATATCATTCATTCATGGAGGCTTCCCACTGGAAAAAAGAAAATTCAAGTTATACATTGCTGCTGTTCTTGCAGGACTTTGTTCTGACACCAGTGGATGATGTTAAAACCAAGACGATGTTAAAATCATCTCTGAATGCAAGACATAGAACAGGATTAAAAACTGAAACATTGAATCCTATCAAAATTGGATTTCGCATTCTTAAAAATTCACATTCTCTATTCTCAGTCAATTCCACTGAATCCTTCAAGTATGCATTTCATATATATGGAGGTGCTTTTTAGCATTGAACCACTGTAAGTCTAATTATTTTCAATTTTAAATAAGTGTTTTCATTATTTTTTGAGAGAAACAAATACAAAAAAGTCTTTTTAGCAAGAAAAAAGATTTTTTTAAATTTGAAAAGTACATTATTAAAATTTAAATATAAATGCCAGTATTGAGGGATAAAATAAATTTTGCAGTTATTTCCACAGTAGGTGAGTTCCCACTACTTTTTATTTCAAGTTGTATATTACACAATCTTTGTTTCATTATCAAGCATTAAGAATAGTTAGGATAATTGAATTGACCAAGTGTTCTAATTTTGATTATATTCATAATAGAGAAGAACTTGTACCACTATATTTAAATAGTCCAGGAAGTGAAAGGAGAGGGTAGGAGACAATCGGATTAAAAAAAAAAATATATATATAAAAGCAAGCTTTATCCCTTTCCTCTCATTTTTAGTCTTCAGGTGTGCACTTGAATACTCTTATAATTTTTTTTCTGAAGTTTTTAACAATTTTAATTAATTTTAAGGGTCAGGGTGAAGTGTTCATGTTGTTTAACTAGTCTTATAGGGATAACTCATGTCCTGTCTTGTGCATTCTTTATTACAGAATTTTATATGTTATAGCATCTATAATCTCTGATCTTTGGTTTGTTCAGTCTAATAACCAGCAGCTTCATTTTCACACTTTCTGTTTGGATATTTGATATATTTTAAAACTATTTTGTCAGGGCATGCAGAGGTACTTTGGGTTTGGTGGAGGTTTGTTTTTTGCTTGTACATTTTGGTTGGGGTTTTTTTTTTTCTAATTCCCTAGAGCATTGGTTCTTGATTATTTTCTTCATTTATCTTTAAAAATGCCTTTGTTCTTCTTGTGTGTTTCTGCCTCTTTGCTTGTGACATTCCTTCTAACTATGGGTTTCCCTTAATTGGCAGGTTTGCATTTGAGTTTCCTACGTGGAATGACCCCTTGTTCCTTGTTCTGCAGTGTCAGGAAACAGAAATGTCATTGCTGATTAGGGGCCTGAACCCTCTGCTCCTCCTTCTCATACAGTAGGCAATCTTGTTCTGTACACAGTCTAGCTGCAGGGTCAGCCTTAGGGGAACTCTAAACAAGTGTCCACATGGGATACCAAAGTGGAAGGGGCACTGATAGGGGCAAGTATTCTTTGAGCTCATTTGTCTACCACAGGAAATCTCTTCTGTCCCTTTAAGTGTAAAATGTCCACTGGCATTGCCCAAGTGTGTACATTTTAACCAGATAGAAGCATTTTTGTGCCTCTGGCTTACTACACATGTACATCAGTGATGTTAATAACATCTCTGCCTAACAATGTGACACTGAGATGTACTTCTAATGGTTGTCTTTCCTCTGAACTGAGATACAAAAGCTTTCATTTTTGGTTCTGAAACCCTCTGTTAAACCAACTTTGACCTCATCCCAGGGCACGATTACCTAGTCTTGCTTGGGGCACCTGAAGCTCTAAAGATGGCCTTGTGTAGCTGTGGTTGAAAATTTCTCTGCTTAGTGCACAGAGTGCATCCTGTCTTACAACTGAGTGGAAACCTCTGCTTTTTCCACTTTTGCTCCTCACCTAGGGAAGTGGAACAAACCAGAAGAGGTAGGAAGAGAAACTACACAGAAAAGAACAGACGGTAGTGGCTTCAAGTGGCAGGGAACATGTATAAGACCAAAACTTCTCCCTAAACCAAAGGATTCTGCAAACAGAGAAACTAAAAAGAGGGGAGTGGGAATAACACTTTACTCCTACCATATTCATAGCCTGAAGGAAGTCTATGGATGATCTACAAAGATTAGGAAATGGAAATGAAATATAAAGGACT
The DNA here is from genome assembly GCF_029207755.1 of Chamaea fasciata. NCBI lineage: Eukaryota > Metazoa > Chordata > Aves > Passeriformes > Sylviidae > Chamaea > Chamaea fasciata. The sequence goes on from NW_027094086.1 coordinate 31,301,608, forward strand.
AACTATGGATCCCTTTTACAGTAACTGAGAAAACTGATATTGCTTGGAGTATTTCAGGGATAAAGGAAGAGCTTTACTCCCTAGTGCAGGAGAGAAGTTCTGCTGTCACAAGGATAACTTGTTATCTACAGCAACTTCATATCCAAACCAAATCTATTAATCCATCACACGAGCTCATAAGCCTATATGAATTTAATTTTCATTTCACTTATGAATATGAAGCATGTGAATTTAACTTCTATTCTGCTTATCTAAATAACATTGCAAATAAAATACTTGTACACACTAGAAAAAATCTCTTAAAAAAGTTTAACATCTGCCTGCTTAATTTTGTCAAGCAAGTATATAAGTTTAGTATTAAGCAAGGTTATTGCTAATATAGACTTTAAATAGAGATATTAAATAAATATCTACATTTTTATGAATTAATAGAGAAAAACTGCTCAGTTTTTATTTTTTCAAAAATATAATTTAGAGGCGTCAGTGAGTCATGTTTTTACAAACTCTTTCGGTAAGAGTAAATAAAACCTTTTGCCACTTTCATAAAGCTGTTTTTGGAAGAGATGGAAAATTCAGCTCCTCCTTACTGGGTTGTCATTAAAAATCCCATGGCACTTTTCACAAAAGAAGGGCTATTAACTATAATATTCTGGCCAAATTCCAAATCATTTGTGGCTACCAAATCCCCAGCTGAAATAGTTAGTCTGCATTTTCCTCAAAACATTGCTGTGTAGACCACCAGTTTTTTTCTAATTGGCAATGTCATTTTGATAGGGCTTATATGAACATTTAATATGATTATTTTGGATCAATACAGTGATCCTTTTAAAATAAAAGTTAACATAATAGCAAATCTATAAATTCTCAACAATATTAAAAAAACCAGATATTTTGAAAGAGATTATTTAGTTATTGGCATGCCCTTCTTTTTATGATTTTTTTCTCTCTCAGGAATTTTCAAGAATAAGCTTTTACATAATGTAGTGATATTCTTTACCTGATATATTATCTTTATCTGGAATCCATGGACAGGTAATTAAAAATGTATTCAGTCCTAGAATTTTGAGTTTCTCCCTTTTATTGGGCAATTGTTTTAGATAATTCAGTTGAAAAGAAAATTGTATTTAGTATGACTTGTTTAGATGAGATGCTGTGAGAACATTTGGTTTTCCAAAATGTTATCCTTACTACTGAAATGCAGAACATCTGTTCTGTCCTAGGTCAGCTGTGAGAGCTGGAACCACAGTTTCTTCCACTCTGCATAGGCTGAAGATGTGTTCTATATTTGATGTTACGTGAGACTGTTTGGGACTAGCCTATGAGTGCCGTCTCACACTAAGACAAGATCCATCAGAAAATACAGCCCATGATGTTTTCCACATGTTTTCAGCCTTAAATTAGTCTACCACTTTCCCAAACACTAAACCTATCTAGAAATTATCTGAATACAACTCTTACTGCTTACTTCCTAACAATGCAATTTAACACAGTACAATTTCACCAGGCTAAATCAAAATAAGTAGGTTTAGAATAGGCTGACATTTTGGTAAGTAGCAGCCAGTGAGAAATCCTAGTCAACTGGGACTGCTTTTGAGTTGCAGGAGGGTTCATATTAGGCTTGACACCCTTCAATATTTATCAGTTCTCTGAAAAGCAAAGATAAAATCAGAGCTGATAAAATTTATGGGATGACACAAAGATTGGCACACTGGTAAATAATGAAGACAGGCAGTCATGGGAAGTGATCTGTATCACTTGATGACTGAACCAATTCAAATCATGTACAGCCAAATACAGATATGATATATTACAGATATGATTTTGCAGGAATAAGGAGCTACAATTAAGTGAGACATTAGAAAAGGTAAAGGTAGTCATTCCAGTTTCGTGCATAGTTTATGTCCTGGTAAAGATGGCCATATACATTTTCCATGTGAGAAGTAAATCTGGCTTTTCCCTTTTGTCCTCACAACTCTTTTGACTCACAACTTCCATCTAAGAATTGATTGGCTTCTGACCCTTTTTTCTGAAGATTTGTCATAAACCTTATTTGCATTCAGGTTTATGAGTTTACTGTTGTTAGGCAAAAAAGAAAAATTTCCATTATAAGCCTTCACCATGTTTGAGTTCTATTTCTGGGGTATCATAAAGTGTCTTCACAAACCATTGAAAATCATGCCATAGACAAGTAGTTCAATATCAGCCTCCAGTTCAATGCAATAGTGGAAAGAGGCAGTCCGATCAGTTGATATGTAAAGGGAAAATATTGAGGAGGATTAGAGAGGCAATTTTATTTTTGTTGTTCCAGTATGCATTTTAAAAAGATTACTGAAAAATTTAGAAGGGTTCAGATAAAAATCGTTCAATGTCTAGAGAGAAAAGCGCAAGCATGAGAGACTTAAATAACTCTGGATAGATCACAAAAAAACCATAACCCACCACAAACAAACAAACACCAAACAAAACCCAAACAAACAAACAAACAGTACAGGGAGAAAAACTAGGTTTTAAAGAATCTGTAATCTGATAAAGAAGGGATAAGGATGACTATTTTAGAGGCTGAAGAAGGAAAAAGTAAAATTAAAAAAAAAAAAAAGGATGAGTAGTTATCATTGAGGATGGGGGAAGTACCTCATGCTGTATTTAGGTGAAGATAGGACCGCTGCTGTAAAATATACTTCAGTCAAACTCAAATTACTGGATTCAATGCAGCAATCAGGAGCTAAAAATCCATTGCTTACTTTACACAGGGGATCAGACTGAGGTCTCATCAACCCTTTATTTGACCCTAAATTGAACAGAAATTTTTTATCAAATGCAGTTAATGGCCCTGACAATTCTGTCTCACTTTTCATCATTTCAAACCTTACCAGACTTGAGACTTCACTAGGGATAGAAGCTAAGCATTCGTGAGAAATCCCTGACTCAGGGAGATCCCACTGTATGTGATTTTAAAATAACAGGAAACATAAAGCAATACCAGATGTGAAATTTCCAAGACGAGTGTGAAAGGACAGTGTCAGTGCAAGCATGAAGCCTGAAATAAGACATAGTCAGTCTTGGGGGAAGAAGGAGGAAAGACGTGAAAGAGGAAGGAGAGACCTCCAAGGATTAGTTTGGATAAATATGAGATTAGTATCCAAACTTCTTGGTACTTCTCCAAACTAAACTTCTAACCTTTAAGGCTTCATCCACCCATCGTAATTGTAGGTGATCTTGAAGACTCAAGCTCCCAAGGTCATGGCTATTAAGGGGCAGAGGAGGAGACTATTAAAAAAAAAACAAACCAAACCAAAACAAAACAAAAATAAAACCAAAACCTCAAAGCTTTTAAAAAATAATTTATGCTAATTACATTTGTGAAACAATTTTTCCTGCATGTCCTAACATGGAATATCTCCATAGTCTCCATCTGTTTATCATCTAAGATGTGTTCGCAAGATGTGACTGCTCATCATTCTGCTCTCTCACAGCATGTTACAGTCGCTGTAATAACATGTACAATAGAAATAAACTACTTGATCCCTCATTAGAAAATAAATTATACTGCCCTCATACATTTACTTTACTTGTAAAACATTAGAATAGAGCTCATGAAAACATTTACCCACAAGAAAATCACATAGTTAAATATGACCCAATACATACATTGCTACCTAAGGCTCCTTGGAATAATTTTTCCAGCCTGTAGATGGGAGGTTTTTAAATACATCTTTGGCATTTTTCCAGTAGTGTTATTAAGCTCTTGGAATTTCCCCTTTTCTGTGGTTCCTTTATATGTTTCTTGCCATTCCAGTATCTCCAAGTTCCTCAATTTTCACCCTATAAACAGGCACAGGCACAATGCTGATCAACTATTATATAATGGAATTTATCATGTATATTAAGTTACAGTTCTTGGGGGTTTTTTGACCTCTCTGCTTTAACTCCAGTTTTATTTCATAGCATTATGATGCATAACATTTCTGGGAATTCATGTTTTCTTTCAGATCTCTTCCACCATTTTATCACACAACCTTTATAACAGTGCTGTCACTGTCATTCTGGATCTCAAAATTATAGCCATACTGTAATCTCAGGAATGAAATTCTTCTTAAAGGATTTTTGGGGAAAAAATAAACAAATAATCTATCAAAATTCTGATGCTCCACTTCTATGTGACAACACAAATACTTCTTGAGTATCAGAGAAATATATTTTCATTCGGAAGTGGCAGTGATAATCTCCAAATAACCTCATGAGGCAGCATATTAATTTTGTTAAAATATTATTATTATAATTCATCTTTATCCAAAAACTTCTAATCAAACACTTTAAGTTTAAAACAATTCCAAAGGATAGTCTATTACTAAGTCTTCCCACAGTCACAAAAGACTTCGTATTAAGATCTTTTCTTCCTCACCGCATTTTAAAGCTGTGTTCCCCTTCACTTCAGGGAGAAAATGAAACCAAACCAAAATAAATAAATAAATAAATGCCCCTAAACAAATAAAATAAGACATAAAACCTAAAGTCTTTAATATTTATGGAATAAATGCATCTTACTGTAAATAATATAAGTCATATTGCTATGAATACAAATGAAGACTGACCAAGGATGGATGTCAAGAATTTGCTTATTGACTTCAAGGTTATTTTCTGTTTCTATTTTTTTGTGTTTTAAAATAAAGTCCTCTATGTGTATCATTCATTGAATCAGCAGCCCAAAATAATGGAAAATCAGAGGAGACATATAAATTTTGTCCCCTGATTTTAATTAGGTGTTAACTTTGAAGCATTAATTTTTGAAGTTTAATTACACCTACAGTAAATGCAAATACAGCTACCTACTTCTCTGCCAGAGGATGAATATCTTCAGGTAAACCTATCCAACATTTCTAAATTTTCAGTCAAGAATCAACCATTCATTTGAATGGAATGGAACTATGAAAAACTAAGGCCATGACATATGCGTGAAGCACAGTAAGTGAACCTTGTTCTCTGTTTCAAAAAACTCATCTAAATAGATACAGATTGAAAATGCAATGCATTTCTACAGAATTAGGTTAAAAAACCTTTTTTCTTTTTCCTTCTACCCCTATGGAGATATTTATAGTAACATGCAATTTAAACTCTCTCCCAACAATTTAAAAGTGTTATAAGGATTAGAAAGCATTTTACAGAAAATCAAAAAAAAACTATTTCTAATAAAGTTAATTTGTGCCAGCCTCAAAAAGAAAGATGAAAAATTTGACACTCACTTCCAAAAATCTTTTTCATATATATCTTTTCCATAGATTTTCAATTTCAGTAAGATTTAGATAAGACCTGAGAGGTCTTAACTCACTTCCCAAATACTCCATTTAAATCATGTATTCAGTATTAAGTAGTAGTACTGTTGTTAAGGGAAGTCAGTCAATTACAAAGAGCAAAAGAATGAGTGATCCCATAAGATGGAATGAAAATATAATTTAGACTGACAATAATAACACAAATTTCTTTTCTCATAAATTTTAAATGACTTGTACTTCTGTTTCATCAGATAACATCTCACATACACAAGTCTTTTTTCACAAGAACTTTCAAGAATTTCCCCAAAATTGCTTCACTACTAGCATGGAAGAATCGTAATGCTTTAACTGGTTTTCATTCAATTAAAACTGAAGGAGAGGTTAAGTAGACAAAATACAGTTTCACAGCATAGAAAATATTGTTGATTAAGAGCATGGGGGCTAATAGAGGAGGACTTTATTATTAGGAAAGAAAGCATCAAATATGTGTATTGATTTTTTTAGTGTCTTCAGAAACTACTGTATATGGCCCATATATATTTTTATTCACTTTTGATACCTACTGAATATTTTTTACTGATTGAATTAAAACATACTGGGAATGGTTATTAATGCACCACAAAACTAAAATTTTCCAAATGTTATGTTCAAATAACAGCATTAATACTGTCAATGGTGCCTAAGAACTTTAATTATAGGAACTTGCCACAAGCTTGTTTTCTGACTTTGTGAGGTGGGGGTAAGATATAGACAGAAACATAATGGAATAATTATGCATATATCAATGTAGTAGCGGCAAATATAGAGATGAGAATAGTAGTGCAGGAGGACAAAGAGTTCACAACTTCAGTTGTGATTCTGGTTTCCAAAATCCGCTTTTGAAGACACTCTTCTAATTTCCATGGTTTTATCACTGCTTTCCTATAAAAACTGTGTGTGTGACCAAAACCCCCTCGCTGCTGCTGTTATTTATAGATCCTGCTGTGCTTTTCTAAAGGGCTTGAGTCACTTTACCACACATAATTGAAACACCCTTGTTTTATGATCATCTCCATCATCATGCAGCAGAACTTACTGAAACAATATGAGAAGGAGAGTTCTCGTTTGAGATTCTATTGCAAAAATGTTACATACACTTAACTAGCTGAAAGCAATGCAGAAGAAAGATAATTTTGATTTATAGAAGTTTCATATAAACAGATTTTTTCTTTGCAATAGACAAATCAATGAAGACTACACCCAGGATTCCCTGCCATTATTCCTGCTGGATAATTGCTAATTTTGGAAGTAAACCATGAAAATAACACCCACATCGAATTACTCAATCCCCCCAAACCCAACAGCAAACCCTCTCTTTTCCTATGCAATCAATTAATCCATCAAAAATAATGCTCAGTCTTCAATTTTCCTGTTGTTCTTACAGCATTGTTCCACCTCCTGAAATGACATTACCTGATCTTTACTTCAAAGCAAAAAAACCAGTAGAGGGAAACTTGCAGTAAATTTCTTGGAAAATTCAACTCTTTTCCTCCAGTCTCCAAAATCTAAGCAAAGATTTGGGCAACCTTTCACATCTTGTCACATCACTTTCTTCTCATTCTTTTCATTATAATACTATTATAGCTGATAATATCTCTCCAGAACAATTAGTGAAGAGAGAAACCAAAATGCCCTGTTTATCTCTTTCTTCGACATCAAGTTTATTTCTCTCTTTTCTCTCTACTACACCCCTCCCAAATTTTTTTGACTGCAATATTTTTTTTTATTTTACCAGGAGGCAAATATTTCATCATGACTGAGTATAACACTTACATGCCAACATGAAGTTTGACCTGACAGAAACCTTACCCTTAATTTTTGAAGAATTTCTTGGATAAATATATGAAGACATGAAAATCTGATTTCTATGGAATAAATATGCCAGTTAGTGAGTAAACACCTTTGAAAATCTGATTTTTAAGTTCTTTGCACCTTAGCTTCCTAACTTTAAAATGCTTCCTACAGAAGCTGAGATAGGAAGGAGATGGTGCTACTGTATAGGGATCCAAACTTCTGACGAAGAAAAAGAAGCTGTAGCATGACATCTGTGGGAACCTAGGCTTGTTGGGAGCTAAAAAAGACTATCTTAGGGCCTGGCTGAAAACAATTCTACTACTGATTAGCAGGTCGTATGGCTGTCTTCTTTGCTTCACTCTGAATTACACTGTTCAAATATCTGTTCTCTATATATGCCGCTGTCCATGAGTAGTTGGTTCTTTCTCTCATCTTCTCTTGGCTGATTCAAGAGCTTGATTTTGAAATCCTTATTAAAAATTTCTGAGCAATTGAGGTCATTCCTATCTGACTGGCAATTCTGATTTTGACAAACATTAAGCATGTATCCAGACTCAAATGATTTGGAAAATTTAGGTTAAGAAAATTCTGTGGCTCAATAGTATTGATTGCCATCCCAACTTGGGTACTTGCTGCTGATTCGCCTTACTATCTTCCTTCAGATATGTGAAATGTCCTCTGTAATCTTGACAGATAGGCTCAATTACAATGGTAAGATAACTCTATTATTAAGAAGAACTCTAATATAATAAATCAAACTATAAATAACCTTAAAAGACTTTTCCACACAGAGCTGTACTTAACATACGGTTTATTAAGTAGAGTTTATAAATTATACATTTCCTCTTATTCTCAGCATCTCAATTTCACCTTATGAGGCCCATTTCAAACAATAGTATAATGTCAACCTAATCAAAAAAGTCTCATTAAGTATATAAAATTATATATTTCATAGATATGGGATTCAAATTCACTTTAGAAGTTAAAATTTTAATTATCTCCCAAATTTTGAGTTATTCAAGAGCAAGTTGCATAGCAAACTGTACTATTGTTTACTGAGTTCGTTCAACTGTGCAATTAAGAATGTGATTATCATCTAGTAGTTTTTTTAAAAGACAGGATTTTCCTTAAAAAAACATTATTGTGAACAAAAAAAGTCTGTAAAAGAAGAATCTAATTTTAAATTTTGCCCTTAAGAGTTAAATTAAGAGAGGTTTTATTTTCTGAATCCCTGAAATTGAATTAATTCCTTTGGTTTTGTCTTATATTTCAGATTAGGCTTTAGATATCTAAGTTTATATTCTAAATTTATATTCTGTCCCTTTATCAGATTATTAAAGCATCTTATATATCTGCTAAAGAGAAGACAAAAGGGTCTCTGTTTTTCCATCCCTCCTGACAACAGGAATTGATTGGCTTATTTTTTGACTTTGGTACCACTAGGTGAGAGAAGTAGGTTTCACTGATTTGTTCTGAAGGTACTGAAATTTATGACCACTTCGATCTAGTCCAGATGTGGTTCCACAGTTGTGGGCAGCTGCCAAAAACCTTTAGCAGCTGTGCAAATGCTTATGATCACATAGGGAGAAGCAGTCTCTCAGGAAATTTTAGTCAATCTCACAGAGCATGGAAGCTTTGAATTTAACACAATATTCATTGGAAAGCAACTTAGGGCTGTGATCTCAGACACTTTTAGTTCAAATACCTTTCTAAAGTTGGTTTTTTTTGTTTGGTTTTTTTTGAATGAGCTTTTGGAAGACTAGATTTCATAAGATCATAATTCATGATAGCAGTTTTCATTGAATCAACTCCATACATGGTATCTATTATGCTCAAAAATATTAAAAATTCAGATAATATACCTGTCTAGTCTAGCCATAAATTGAAGTGCTTTTTCTCTTTTAGGCTCACTTTTACAGATGAAGACTCAGAATGCCTATTTGCTTCCAAAATCATAAGACTATACATTGATATTAATAACTGAGCTTTATTTTGTTTTTTACTCTTTTTTTGCAGCTTTAATGGTAAATGTGAAGCAAGCATATAATACATGAGATGTTTCTTCCTTGCTTGTGAAAATCAGATATTTCAGGCTAGTAGCTGGGATATTGGGGAGTCAAAAATAAGATTTTGAATGTCTGCCCCAGAGGTCGCTGTAGAGGTAATAATTTAATATTACAGATATTTCCTTATAATAAAAAAATCTGTAATTTGAGAATACTGTTGGGATACACTAATATATTTTAAAATCTTGCAATTTACACTGTAATTAAAAGCAATTTACCTGAAAGTCAAGAATAAGTTATAAAGACAAGTACAAATGCTCTCCTAACATTTTGGATGTGCTTGTCTGGGAATAATAATAGGGGATTCTCCTCTGTTGTTTGGGAGAAAAAGCACCAGGCTGGAGGTCAGTTTTCTCCACTCTGACTGAGATTCCTTAGCTTGATTTCTCACCTCCATTTCTGGCAAGTGTCTGGCCTTTTGCCTTCAGTTGCAGTCACAGAGTTTTTATTTGCATACTTGGGCTTAAGGGAGAGAAAGGCAATGGTCGTGCAACAACCATCTATTCACACCAAAAAGACGTCCTAATAAGCAGTCCTTACAAGTCCGGTAAACAGAACACAGGTCTATTCACATATCAACAACTACTGCCACCTCATGCATACCAACTAGATACACCTGAGTGACAGAAGTCTTACCAATATTTCTAGAAAAAGGTTAGTTCTTGGTCAAGAAATACGAGCTTTCAACTGCTCATAATAGGTTATTGATTTTGTTTATTAATCAAGCCAAGTCCTAATTGCTTTGTTGAGAATAGGCTTGTGATATTTAGAATTTTGTTAGAAGTGTTGCAGTGAGAACACTTTTATACTAGCTCAAATGTAGTCAAGTCCAGTGAAGTCCAGTTAGATTTTGCTGCTTTTGATACACAAAAAAAATCCAAATTAATACTGTCATACTAAGAAATTGGGCAACTTGCTTAGATCCCCACTCACTGTTTCTCTCCACTCTAATGGCTCAGCATAGTGATAGAACTCTTTGCCCTTGGGTGGGACATAGCGGCAAGGAAAAAAAAAGTTTGCAAGCATCTGTTATTCTGTAGCATGGTTTAGAGTTCCACTGTATGAATATCATGCAGTCTGCAGAAATGACTGTGCAGGGGAGGGGAGAGATCACTAAAATAATGAATTGGATGTAATTTCTTCATGATGTAACCTTTTCTATATGACTTTTCCACCCAATTCAGCATATTTCTTTCTAGACCCTAGCCAGTGTTAAGGGAAGGAAGACACTGAGATGGTTCTCTTAGAGTCAGCCATATTACTTCTGGCAGTGTATAATAACATTGATAGTGATACTGTCAGCTCAGTGACAATGGGTTAGAGCTGCCTAACGGGTGGGCCTGACTTACTCCTTGTCCAAGATGAGCTTGTCATAATCTTGTACAGCACTGAACAGAATCTGTGAAGTTGGACTGAACCTAAATTCCCACATGGTCCTGTCAATTACCTTTTACCAAGGGACATGCATAAAAAAGAGAAAGACATTGGTAGAAGCACCAGAGGTAAGATCAGTACTCGCTCAGCCTACCTCCCATGAGCTATTAGAGGTGACACAGTGGTGGTATTTAATCTTGTAAATAGATATCTGACAGTCATAATGCTTGTTGAAGAAAAAATAGCCGTGAAAGCAAGTAAGGGCAGTAACTGAGAATAGGTTTTAAGAGGAAACAAAAACTACAGCTCTTCAGGACACATTGAGGCTGGGACTAGAACGAGGGAGAAACAAGACTGGGTGTGATGGGAAACAGAAAAAAGAAATGGAGAAGATCATAGGATCACAGCAAATACTGGGTTGGAAGGGCACTCCAGAGAACATTTGTTCTAAACTGTTGAAGGTAAGGTTTTAGATTAGATTATTAATGACCCTGACAGGCCAAGTCCTGAATAATCCACCACTTTCCCTGTGTAACATGTTGTTTAAAAGTCAGGATTAATTTCATGGTATTAATGGTTACTGAAATGTGAAAGAAAATACTGAAATATTTTCATAATAGTTTCACAAAATTTGTTGATATGTATATAGCATCTTTACAAGGAGAACGAGCAAGCTGCAGCAAGTGTAGAAAGTAAGGCAAAATATATTGTTCTTTTATCTCTATTGTGGCCTCTATAGAACTTTAGGATTAGTGTTTTTCTTTGCCTCATGAAGTTTGCATTTCAAATGGAACCCTTGTACTAACTGTGGAGGGGAAAAAGGGGGAAAGGACAGATAACTGTCATCCTAGCGTGGTTTATGAAATTCAGGACTAGGGGCATTTCAGTACTATTTTTCTCACAGACTGGATCAAAGGCTGTAGGGCTGCCAAAATGCTTCCACTTTATCTCAACTACTAAAGTGTTCAAAAGGAAAAGCCATGTTTAAGGTTACTAAGACACAATACTTCCAAGAAGCTGCCTGTCAGGTTGTCTGCACTGAGCTTTGAGCTCACTTACAAATGCAGTAGTGATAACAATTTCAAACATGGTTTGGTTGGTCAGATGACAATGTCAAAGTTTCCAAAACTCTTTTCAGGCATGATATTTGAGCTCCAATGATATGTAATAAAGACTTTTGGAAAATGTGTTTAAAATATTATAGCCTATTTAAGATAGAATTACATGTCATGCAAGTTCAAATTTGTTATTTAAATATGACTCAAAGCTCAAAGTAGACTGAAAGAGACAGGCTGTCCCATAGTATATTTGATGGAACATTTTCTTTAGTGTTCATAAATGATGAGGATGAGACAAAAGAGGACCTCATCATGTATTTTGAAATAAATATTAATTTCATACAAGACAATTCATTCACGGTATAATTTTCAGTCTTTGAAAGGCAAAGAATTTGCTGCAGCTCTGTTTTTCTGTTCTTCTTCATCTTAATAAAGTTTGTGTAGTTCAGATGTCCTAAAATATTGAGACCTTTACTAAGGATGTCCAAAACTCTTCTGGTTATTTGTATGTTCTACTGATCTCTATTTAGAACCCTAAATGGTTTCAAGTGATGCACACAAAAGTAAAGGAGCACTGTTTCCAACATAACTAGTATTGCCAAGGGTTTGTGTGCTATAAGAATAAAATTACCTACCACCAGATTTCTTTTAATATCAAAATATTTACCCGTTGTAAGTCTTCCGCTGTTTTTTGTTATGTTTCAAAGACTTAAATAAAGTTGAAATTTTAATACTTGATATTCAGAGCTTCTCAGCAGTAGATTAACTGCATTTTTCAAAAATAAATATACTTATAATGCATACAGATATAATAAATACATCTTATTTAGAAATTATCAAAGCATTTGAAAGTTTTGTTATAAAAATGCTCCAAGAAATATATTCTATATTTCAGTCACATGTCAGAAATGCTACATAGCTGGCATTCTACATTTTGTTTAGGCAATGAAGTGAGGAATTTAGACGGACTGTATTGGTAAGTACAAACTTTTAGTAAATTTTATTGATGAATACTTTTTAGTGCTATGAATAAGTTGTTAGATAGGCCTGTCTTTTATAATAAATTTCTTCTAAGGACTTAAGTATTTTTATAGCAATTGTAGATTTGTTTTTTTTTTAAGCATGAATGTTGTTTAGTGCTCTAAATAATCAGCCCCAAACCGAAGATACAATAGGTACATTTTGTACAGAAGGCGCAGTATGCACATTAACATGAAGTTTGTATTTATTCATTCATTATTTAAAAGAATTTCCAGGTTAAAATGGTAAAAACACTAGGATAAATTTTCCTAAAAATTTGTCCCTGAATTAAAAAAAATCATGGGGAAAGATAAAAACATATCACATTATCCATGACCCAATTTGCTTTGGAAGAGACATTTTTTCCTGAAAAGAATATATCCATTCATTTAGCATGTAACTGTTATGTGTCTGTCTTCTCTGTGACAGTTGCCTGCAGGGTGAAGAGCCTCAATAGATGTAGGATTGAGCAGACATTACTCAAGGGAACATAGAAAAAAAGAATTATTATAAAGAAGTTAATTAACAACAACAAAAAAAAAAATCGATGTGCTGTTCCTCTCAGTCTATAATGTAAATTTTATTGCTTAAAATTTAGAATTATAGTCAAATATAGCTATATATTTAAAAGGTAATTTCCCCTATCAACAACTGGCATTGTGCAAGTTGACATTATCATCAAGGCCACTGAAACAACTGTGGCACATCAGACCAAATGTATATAGCTATCCATCCTACACCAAGTATGCAGGAAAAATACAGTCAATTAAGAGGCAGTGTTAATTGACTGGAAAATCATTTGGCTGGCTGTGTCTTCAAAGCTAAACAAGGTAGGATAAGAGACATCTGTCTCTTGCTTAGTATTCAAGTGGCCCGTGAAATATCATCTTCAATTCATAGTCTGGTTCTCATTTTCAAAGGTCTTTGGCCTATCTATCTTGTGCACTTTTCCCAGCACTCCAGCCATATCACAACACAAGTGTCTTATTCACCAAATTTAAATGTCAGCAACAAGAATCCTTGAGTTAGAGACTGAAGGTACTCAAAGTTATCAATGTAAATAAGCCATATTTTAAAAAAAAAAACCCACTAAATTTGAAGCTGAAAGAATTCCTGGAAAATGGTATGTAATAGAAATGGACAATCTAAAGTGGTAAATAAAATAACATTTTATGTAATCCCCAAGACTATTGTTTTAAGTTGTAGAAGAAGGGAAGTATAAACATTTTCATGAGGTTGGGGCAACTGACTGTGTAGCTGTGTTAACAACTTAAATGCAGCAAGCCTCAAAACATTGCTCTGTTCTGACCGTTCATCTGCCCAATCTTTGCTTCACGTGGAGCTGGCATGCAGTGTCTGGAAATGGTGACAGTGATATTTTGGAACGTCTATGTTCAGATGAAAATGGATCAAAAGTAATGTTTTCACTTTTGATAAGGAACTGTAAACAATGTAGTAGAAATATTTAGTGACTTTATATTTATCCTGGATAACAACTTGTAGTTGAACTTTAGGGCTAGTCAGTATAGCAGTAGTATTTTAAGCCAGCAGAAGTCCAGGCAGCAGAGTGAAATAATGTTTATTCTTGTGAGGTGATGACATACAAAATTAGAAGAGAGGGACGTAAAATTTAAATCGAAAGTTTTTATATTATCATTGAAAACAGTGATGTTCTCCCACTGTTGTTTGCTTCTTAAGACAAAGCTTTTAAAATTTTAGTCAGCAAAACTGTTGTCAGATAAAATGACACTACATAGAAAGAATTAGCTGATTCTATCAGACAAAGGAAAATTAAGATCTGATTTGGACAATGCAATTGATATATTATAGGTCAAATTCAAATGAGACAACCTACTGTTGTGTCAAATATAAGTCTGGAAAAACAAGAACTTCAAAATCAAGTAAAAATTCTCATTTTGTCATATATGTTCTGATTTTAACTTTAATATAACAGTTGATGGTGCTATGAACAAGGTCAATAGAAATAATTCCATAAAACGTACAAACAATTTATACTAAAAGTAGAGATTTTACCTTCTTTCAGGAATTACTTTTAATTGCACTACCATTGTTTGAGATTGTTATTTGCAACTTTATGAATTGATGATATTTATGTTAAGAGAAAACTTCTCAATTAAAGCCCTAACTAATGAATTTTATCCATTCAGAGAAGAGAAATATTTTCCAATGACCTCCACAGTGAAAGCTGTAAGAAACAAAGAAACCTTACTTGGCCATCTCTCACAAGGCATGTAGAGGATGGTGTCCCACCTCCACTTTAGGAAAAGAAAAAAGTATAGCTTTGAAAAAACCCACAAAAAAAATCTCAGAAATAAAAAAAAAAAAAATCAGTTAAAACTAACCCTTAAAATTCCAGATAGATACATAACTGTAAATTAATTTACAAAGCTGGAACATTGGTAATCTATAGGTAAGATTTTTCAGACATTAATATAAACTAAAAACTAAAAGTTAAATTGGTATAGTAAAGAATGTATTTCACTCATTCTGGACAATTAAGCAGAGTAAGTTTAAATTTTGGGTCATACTGATTTCCTCACCCTAGGGCATTAGCCAAGCCAAATTTTTCATTTCTTATTTCTGTATATCTTCAGAATTCAACAAGCATAACTGTCATAGGATGGAAATATAAGCAGATGTTATGATAGCATTCTGCAAGGGCATAAATGTACAATGACAAACCAAAACCAAAATTCACATTTTATGTTAAACAAAGTGTTTTCCTGCTGACACCTTGTGCTGGACTCCAACTCTAAATAATATGCCAGTGGTAAATTACTTGCCAAGTTACCAGGCTGCTGAAAACATTTTAGACATATTGCTATAAGCAATAATTTTTATACTGTCATCAATGAAAACAAATCAAAATTAATCAAAGCAGGCCAGTTCTTGTGTAAGATGCAGAGGTTTTTCAAATCCCAAATATAAATTTCCTTGACATTTGACATCTTTAAAAAAAATGAAAAAATGAAGGAAAGAAAAAGACCAAGAGGCCATCACTATCCTAAGCTGCTTAGAGATAAGGAGGTATTAAAAAATAGAGTTCTGTGACCTGGGGTCATTAATTGATTGTTAGACCAAAAATGAATCTGTGAATAACTACTTTGATTCCCTGTATCATCACAAAAGCATCCTTCCCACATAACGAGTATACTGATAGGAAAGTTTTCATAGCCTTTTTATCATGCCTTTTACCTCAAGCACTACAGGTTTTGGGCTAACGTGAGGTACAGTTCACTAATATACCCTGTATCAACACACTGACCTTTTACTGTGACTCCTAGCTCCAGGAAGAACTCAGACTTACAATAAGAGTTTAAATTTGAGAGAGGTTATTTTCCAGATCTCTCTTGTTGCTGTTTGGAGGTCAATTGGTTGCAGTGGGGAGAGTAAAGGGTATTTCTAATCATTCTTAGAGCAATGTATTCTGTTAGAGGGCAGTAATATTAAGAAGGAATGTAGGGAAACAGATAAAATGTAATGAAAGTTGCACGGCATAAAGATTTTAAAGATTTTAACTAAACATCTACTACTTCTAGATTGTTGAAATGGCTTAACAAGCTGTGGGTTGACCTGTGAAACCCAGTGTTCCAAGGGACTGAGATTGACAGTTGGGTTGGGAACGGTAACCCTGTTAACCCAATGAGGTTTTCAATTCTGAAGCACACTGCGAAGTATCAGTCCTTCTCATTTTCCTGGGTGGAAGTAGCAAGAAAGAGAGCACCCAAGTTTGAGCAGCCTTGACCATTAAGGCAACATATAAAATTGGTGCATAATGATGAACATTACTGGAATCTATTACCAAGGGAAGCATGCAGTAGATATATGGGATAACACTCCTTACTCTGAACACTACTCTTGAACATCTTTGACAAAGACACCCCTGTGTGACAGAGAGGAAGTTACATATGCATTTCCACAGGGATTCCAAAGACTATTATGAATCATCTTCATGCTAAATATTGGAAAACCATTTGAACTTTTCACCTACTATCATAAATAACCACTAGATTTTCATTAAATTTGCAATGAATATGCTCTGACGTGATCATGTTCATGATTTTAAAGACTATCCCAAAAAATTTTTCAGGAGTAGTAATCTAAAAAGTGAGCTGCAACTTATTAATGTGGTTACAGATAGTAGGATTCACTGCTCTACTCAAATTCAGTCATTTCATCATGTCAGCAATGGCTTTGCCAAAATTGCGTTTGCTATAAATACCAAGAGTTGCTGTGTGCAGCAGACCAACTCGTGTACATTTAGAGAATCAAAGTGGTACTCAAGTATTATCAAGTATTTTCTAGCTGATGGATCAAGTGAAGCCTCATCTCCTCTTTCAAAATTAGTGTTAAAATGATGTAAAAAACCATGACACTGGGAAACAAGTGAAACAAGAAACTAATGCCAGTAGAGTTATGCAATTTATAGCTGAGAATCACATTATGCATCCCCAAATCAGAATTATTCTAGCAGGAGCACAGAAACACAACTGTCATTTTCCACACCCTTGGGATGAAAAATTCTTCTGACAAAGGTGCTTTTATATCTTCCCTCCCACAGTCTCTCCTCCTCTTTATCTTCCTCGCACAACAAACATCTGGTAGCCACCTCTACATACTTTACATGTTTGGATGAAAGAAGCAGAGAAATTATTTCTTATCAAAGAAATGGGTCAAATGAAGCCAAGTTTAGGAATGAAGTAGAATGTGAGTTGATCAGAACAATTCAAGCAAATGCATGCAAAATATTATAAGTCTAAAAAAAGAGAGGAAAGGAAGCATTTATCAGTTGAAATATAAGTTTCTAGTTAATAACTTTGACTTCAAACATTTCAAGGCAAAGTTCATAAAACTTATTTTAGGAGCTTTTCTTTAGCATCTGTAAATCAGGTGCATCATGGAAGAGTTGTGAAGAGGCTGTTCATTTCCTAGTCACCCATGCACCATTAAGACTATCTGCAAAGCACTCTTTGTTTTTCAGTCTGGAAGATACACTTGAAATAAAAATATAACTACTAACAACTTTAATCACAAAAGGCATTATTTTGAAAAGAATATTTTTTCTAATGTGATTTTAATGTTCAGTCACTGCATTTGAAACATAAGACTATAGAATAGGGTATTTGAAACTCCTATGTAAAACATGATGGAGAATTCAGACTCTTTGCTATCAGACACTATCTTCTCAAAAAATGTCTCAGTGAAGTAGGATGTGGAAAGTTAGTAAAAAATTAGGCTCTTCTGCAAAAGAATCTGTTGTTTGTTTACCTGTTCCCTTCCAATAAGATGTTCCACCCTCACAAAAATTTACTATTATAAGAACCTTATTTGAGCTGTGAGTCTATTTTGCAAATCGCCACCAAGTTGCATATAGGACAAAATATCTCTTGACTAAATAAAAAGAAAACTATATGTTGTTGAAAGAATTTTGAATCCTGAAAACCTGGCTTAAAAAATAAGCAGTCGCATCTGATTAGTTTGATGTGAACATTTCTTTTTTAGGATTGAGTAGCAGAGAGAAGAAAAAGGAACAAGGACAACAGTGGCAGAAAAGAGCAAGTAACTGCCACTGCAGACAAAACCAGTAATGAGTGGTGACTAAGGACTTGCTACACTTTAGGCCTCTAGGATGAATGAACAAATAGTAACAGGATACATATGCACCCAATAATGGATAACACAATTAATGTATGCGATTCTGTTGTGCTGGCTGGGTCCCCCATGACCACATGTACTAGTATATGAATTCAAAAACCTATATGGGCATGCCCCAGAAATTTGGAACAATCCATTCCAAATCAGCTTTCCACAGTTGCTACCTCCTACTCCCTTCTGAATTAGAACTAGTCAAACAATTAAACTTGAATATTATTATTCTCAGATTCTGATTATTAAAACCAAATTTATGAATCTTCTAAAATTTGACCTGACATTACGAAGGGCTATGTACTTACCAGTACAACTCATTACTGCAAGTCATTAAAAAGGTAAGCATACCAAATAGCTATATTCCACATTTCATATTCCATTACTTTCTGCTTGGTCAAACATATAATAAAAATAACTTTGCTTTTTTTTTTTTTTTTTTTTTTTTTTTTTGAGACTGTAACTATGAAAAAGAACTCACAAAACACCAAGAGAGGCCCAAAAATTCCTTTTAAGAATGTTTTATTTCTATTTGACAAAAATATGGCTTATACTTCTTTTTGAAGCGGAGTTCAATTTACACGACTTCATTCCGCTTCTCCTCGTCTTTGGAAGGTAATCACAGGGTCCAGATGCCAAGCTATGAAAGATCTTCTTCTTTCAGTTTCTTTTTGAATTAAATTAGATTTTGACTTGAGAAATGTGACCACATTATCTGTTTGAACATAAGGAAACTGCACAAATCCCTCATAAGACCTATGTAAAACTCCTTTTATGTTTAAGAAGGGGCAATTTTCTCATGTCCACATTTCTTAGAAAGGAATCTATGCTGCCCTTTAAGGAACTTGCATTCCACTGCATATTTTCCTGGTGCAAGTTGAATTTGGGAATCAGTAGGAAAATGCATAATCAATTGGTTATGCACTACAGCAAGTAGATCAAATTTTGTGCAGATTCCCAGTGCAATGATGATTCCATAATACAGCTAAGGTGCCACAGTAAGCTGTACATATAGCTAGGGCTATACATTTTGTGAAAAACCTTTCTTGAAAAAAGTGTAAGGTTTGTCAAAACAAATAAATAAAAAAGGAAGCCCCCAAAAAATGACCCAAGGACTTCACTCTGAATCTCCACTGCAACTCTGTCTTTTTTTCCTTCACATTTTTTTCTGTAGCATATATTAGACCTGTAGAAGAACAAGTGTATGCTCTCTAACTTCATTTAATGGATCTAGTACAATGAGAATTTTGAGGTGGACCAAAAGTCAGTAAACCTGCAATGAAAAAGTGTAAAATGAAGAGTTTAAGTACTTCTATTTCAGGTAAATTTTTAACTAGTATCTCTGTATTAAAATAATACTTGCATTAGGGAAATTATAACTCTCAGAGAAGAATTTATATATTTTTAATATTTTTTTTGCTGTACATTGATTTGTTCTTGACAGTAATGTGAACTATGTTGCCTAACATAATTGAAAAAACAGCTTTTTGAGGGTTGTGTTCATAACTGCTTTTAAACAATATTTTAATTTCTGAATTCAGTTTGATTTTATTGAACACTTCACATTTACTACCTCTAAAACTGCATTTTTTCTTACAGTGAATACAATTTATAAACATGGAAGTTGAAAAGCACTTTTAATATCACTCCCAATGTTGTTATAATTGTGAATTTAGAAGTATATCTAAGACATGAGTAGCAGAAAAAAAAATCTTAATAGTGTGACATCCATACCCCATTACAGTAGTATAATAGACAAAGACTCAAAATAAAAGATCAAGAATAAGCACAGCTTTATTATCCATGATCCAATAAAGGTGAAATAAGCTGTGAAAGCACGCAATATAAACATATGAGCCAGCAGGAATACTGCCAAGAGTAGTTCATGGGGCACTGAGCATCTGGATGAAAATTCACTGCCTTTTCAGGACCTTTGGACCCTTCTCTAGGCCAGGGGATCAGAAGCAACCTTACCACTGCCCCTAGTCACTATTCCTCCAAAGTACAGTTCATAAATATAAATCAGCTGCTACTTGGCAACAGCAAAAGTTCAAAATCCTAGAAGCGCTGCATTTGCTTGTTGGCAATTAAAAGTGCATTAATTGGCTATTTCCTGTTGTAGGTGAGAAGGAGAATATGAGTGGGGGTAGAATCATACAACCATTTTTCCCATCCTCCCCAGTATGTTGTGCACTTCTAGCAAAAACCCTGAGTCTGACTGATGAGCTCGGCACATCTCTGCACCAAATGTCCCAAGGAAATCAGGAGCTAAAGTCTGTAACTTAGTTCTTTCATATGTATCTAACACATGCTTTCATGTGTATCTCGCAGGTGTGATGGAGAAGCTTAGAATTCAGGCCTTCATTGTTCCTAAATTAAATAAAAACACTTATAAAAGCTATGCAAGAAAGCAGAGGAAGGCAAATTCTCAACCTTAAATTCTTAGTCCCCATAAAACTGTCCACACAAAACAGAGAGTCATTTTTGAGACAGGATCCATCAAAAATATTACAGTTTGATAATTTAAAAAGTAAATATATTTACGAATTCGGTGAGAAAACCAGAATATTTTGCCTTTCTCGGCCATATAAAATTAACAAACTAGAGGATTAAATGTTTGAGGAAGGCATGCTGCTCTGTGATCTTCCTGACTTTTTTGCTAGATAGATTTGTGTTCTAGGGAGAATCTTTAAGAAATTTTTAGTAAGAACTTCTATATAGCAACTTCACCATCCATGGTGACAATACTTCAGTGTCGTACGTTGGGTAAATTTCCATCTCTTATACAGCCTGTCACCAAGTCCCTGGGCTTGGGTCATTCTTTGCTATTTTCTGAAATGCTCATGCATAATATAAATCACTTTTTCTAAGAGTCTTTTTTACAACAATCAGCAATATTTCCACCGTATTCACAAGAACATATATTCATTTTTCACTCTAAAAGCAAGTTAACAGAAAACAAAACAGCAACAAAAAACTCCCTCCCTCCAAACCAAAATCAGATCAAAATCAAAAGGTTTTCAGCTTTTACAGTACTAGTTGACCTGATTTTAGAAGAAAATTATTATCTAAGGTTAGTAATTTGGAATCATATCTGTACATATCCACTAAAGACAAATATGAAGTAAGTGAAGAACTCAAATTATTATCATAGATTAGAATATTCAGAATTAGAACAAACCAAAATTCTATGACTGATCATTATCTTCAAGCCTTTGGTTACTTTATAAGGTCAGGAAATTTAATTTGCATTGAATAAATGTTATAGGATTCTAATCACTATATGATACAAACCAAATTTAAACAACTACAACTCATTAAAAACATAGAAAAACTTTACTGGGGTGAAATTTTCATGAACAGTAATATAGTTGGGGGAGGAAAAGAAATTGGTTCTCTTACTGTGGATGTCGTACCTGCTGGCAGTCTTTGCTTAAAGACTTGATAAGACCTTTTAGCCTATACTACTCTGTATTATTTCTAAATGCTCTGAGTTTAATATTAAGACAGGATTCATCAGTTTCATTCAAAGGCAAATCAGAGACAAAATAGAAAGAATGAAGAAACAGTCTCAAGGCTAACTCTGCACTTACATGGTATTTTGTATTTTTGGATGTATGTTTATTTTAGACTGTAAACAAAAGTCATGTCCGTAGCCAGCATCATCTGGAAATGTGCTACAGTGTGAACAGAAGAAATAAAAAACTGGAAAGGAAAGTGCTTACAATTATTTTAACCATGCTGATAAATATCACCCAGAAAATATAATAATAATTCACAGACATTCCTTCTGGTTTTCTTTATGAAAAAAATCCCAAATCCTCCAAATCATTCCTCCCCAAAAACAAAAAAAAATCATGACCACCAATGATTTTATTCATATTTCTAAATGTAAAATAAAAGAACTATCTGACACACATAATTCCTGTAGTGTGATAATTTTCCATATAATTAGTTTTCTCGAAAACATATTTGAAATTCTTACACAGAGATATTCAATTCAACCAAAAAGCTATTAGCCATAAATAGATAAAAATGACAGAACTAGTGTAAAGCAGAGGTTCTTATCGATTCATACACCTTATTGGGAGAGATGGGGAAAAAAGAAGTTCTTTAACTTTATTGGCCAACCTCACTTTTGATTTTTATGACCTAGAAAAGTTTATTTTAAATGTGACTGCTTTGCCTCAGCTGCCCATTACTCATCAATAACTAAATAACAAGAACCTACTGCCTTATCGAAAATTCTCATGCTACACTAAAGATCAAATTCTCTCAGAATTCTTCATTTTTGCCAATCTTGTTGGGTCATTCTATGGCTATGTCATGTTGCTTATATTTTGAAAATACTGTCTTCTTGCTAAATGCAGCCTTTAAGGAAAAATGATCGTAGGAAACATTCTAGTTTTGATTATAACTGTGATTTATACAACAATCTAAGTTATGTAAAATTTCTTCCTCTGTGTTACTATGTGTATTCTAAAGACACAAAATTGTAGATGTGTCCCCTTCTGATGGTAGCTATGTCAGATGAGAAAGTTCCTGTTACCTTACTCTCCCTGTGACATTTGGTACTATATTGGCCTTCTGGAGATTACCACGGGCTGGTGTCTGCTAGCTGAGGTGTGCCTAGGGTTTCCTCCTCATCCATTTCAATTAAATAAGATGCTTTAGTTCAGAGAATTTAAATAACAACTCTGT
The DNA here is from genome assembly GCF_029207755.1 of Chamaea fasciata. Taxonomy (NCBI): domain Eukaryota; kingdom Metazoa; phylum Chordata; class Aves; order Passeriformes; family Sylviidae; genus Chamaea; species Chamaea fasciata. The sequence goes on from NW_027094086.1 coordinate 31,324,597, forward strand.
ACTTTCCCATCAAATTTGGATCAAAATGGATTAGGAAGAAATCACATAAATATTTCAGCTGGCATAGCTGATGAGGCAGCAACCTATTCAGACAGCCCTGCAGGTGTGTGGTTGTGTGACAGCATTGCTGAGAGTCTGAGAACTTTCTACAACATGAATATTGTTGTATTGTTATCTGACAACAGATTAAATAATGCCTATTCTCTTAGAAAACATGTCAACCCCCCCCTTAAAAGCACAAGACACCAGTCTTACCAGGAAAAAAAAAAAAAAGTGGCAGATTCTGATCTCGTTTCAACCACATTTAAAACTTAAACATTTAAAATGTTACTTTACAGAATTTCAATTTTGCAGAGCAATAGTCTGGATTTGCTTCCTATCTATTGCAAATATACAAACAGCAGTCAAAACTCTTAGAAACATCAAGATGGCTGAAAACTTTTGCAAGCATTTTAAAATTTCTATTAACTCTATGAAATGAAAAATCCTTGCTTGTTTGATGGTCCCATGGAAAGTAATGGGAGGGTTGCAAAGACTAATGGCAGCATACCAGAGCTAAAAATATGCAAGTGAGAATACAGCAATTTAAGATTATATGCCATTTTTTATGGTGCAATTTAATATTCCAAAATTTATAATGCATACCTTTAACTAAGTTAATAATGACAGAGTTGGAGTTTGGTGCACGTTGTGTTCAATTCTTGCAATAAAAAACTTTAATCTGAAAATATAATACATTCGGAAACAACTATCAAGTTAATATTCATTTTCATGAACCTCCATGAGCACAAGAGAAATAACAAAATAATCAATGAACAGGATAAATTTACTGACAGAAAAGGAATATAATCTCCAATTATGGAATTTCTAAGCCTACATTAAGTCTTTAAATCTTAACTTGCGTTAACTAAGTTGTTGTGATTATACTTCAAAGTCAGGAAACTCCACATGTCCAGTAATTTATTGAATCCATTTGTTACTAAAGACCAAGCAGATATATTTTCAGGAATAACTAATAAGCTTTTTCCTTCTAAGTTCCACAGATAGAGCAACAAATAGTACCTATGGCTAAAAATCAGTTCTATTTTTTTTTCAGAATCACTCTTTAAATAAAGTAGAATCTGAAATCATTAATGCACTAAAGCCACTCTTTTGATTTAACAACAAAACTCCCATCCAGTAGAGTCAAATACCAGGACTCCCACCAAAGGCTATCATACTCAAGATTTCATTTCTGATCTAAGGACAACTAAAATATCACACCAGGTGTTTGAGATAACAATCCCAAAGATTTTATCTTATGTCTAAGAGCACTGCCCAAATATTTCATGTTACAGCTGAAGACTGTATAAACTTAGTTTCCCAGATATAGCAATATCAATAGTTGTATTATCTACATTTCTGAAAACAAAAATATGAAAGGTTCTGATTTTTTTTTGTTTTTTTTATGACTCAGACTCAATCTTTGAAAATGAAGAAATTCAAAAATTGTGGTGCACCACATTTTCTCCTTATACTTTAAATATTTTTAGGGGTTTTTTTTGGTGTCTCGTATTTTAGCATTTGATTTAATAATAGTTTTCTTAAGACAGATGATATCATAGAAGACATAGGATAAACTCCAGCACCCACTTTTTATCATGTTTAAATTTAATTTATCATAGTTTTTGGGGGTTAGGTTTGTTCCTTCTTTCTCTAAAGAATTTTTTCCCCATAAGTTACCAAGGAGACCAAGTGTTGGATACTTAAGAGTACTTAACCGAAACAAAAAAGTGGACAAAGTTGGAACGGGGAGATAATGCAGGTAAAAGACAGAGCTTGAGGCAGCTATGGGCTCTTCTTTTTCTGGCCTTCGGGGAGAGAGAGAACGGCTGTTGCTGGCTGGAAGAGTTTCACTGTGGCCAAAGGGATCCAGTCCTGGGAAATCTACTATCACCGGTTCGGCCTGAATCCTGAGTTTTCTCTGCCACCTGTGGGAGCTGGGCCGGCTCTGCCTCGCCCTCGGCTTCTTCGGCGCTGCTCCTCTTGCTACAGCGTGACCCTGCACCCCCTGCACTGCCGGGACGTCCTGCCCCTGCCTGCCGGTACACCCTTACATCTCAGCTACCTGCCCAGGACTTTTCCACTGTTTCAGCTTGGTGCTCTGAGGATCCTGCAGGGACACCGAAACCAAACTGCCCTGGGTTTTGTGAAATAAAACCCTCAAGGTTCTTGGTACTGTTTTCATTTGTTATTAATGCTGTAGTTTTTTGGTGGGGGGTTTTTTTGTGTTTGTTTGTTTTGTAATACATACTAGTGAAGAACTACTATTCCTATTTCCCAAATCTTTGCCTAAGAGCCTCTGGTTGTAAATTTATAATTGAAAAAGAAAAAAAAGGGTGGAGGGAGGGTTTACACTCTCCATTCCAAAGGAAACTCCAGTTGTTTTTTTTTTATTACCTGGCAGATACCTGTCTTCCCAAACCAAGACAGATTTTGGTGCCTACGTGGGGCTTGAGGGCACTGAGAAAAGGGAAGAGAAATAGCGGTTCTTAACTAGCCTAGTACTTTCTTTTGTGTGCGTTGGATATAAAAACCTCATTAGGCAGCATCATGTGGTCCAACTTACCCTGGTTTGGATGGCATGTGGTTGTGGCTGTATTCCTTCCATTTGCAGGCCCTTATCTAAACATGGGCCCTATAACTAAAGCTACTGTGACTGTCACCCAGTTTATTTTGTGGCTTAATAAGGTGAAAAACTCATGGATTTTTAATTTCCTCTGGAAGGCAGGCACATGGATTCAAGGCTATCATACACTGTGTGTTTTTGGAGTTACTTTAACAATGGTACCTACTGTGAGGAAATGACACCAGGGGAGTTTTTTTCCCAACTCTTTACCCACCTCTTTGGGTCTGCCCCACCAGTTTTTGAAGGGTTTGAATCCTCTCTGAATGCTAATGATATCATACTATAGCTGGTGCTGCTAATAGGCATATTCTATTTAGCATTCAGAGATAAGGGAAGATTGACCTGGATAACCACCCTGATACCTACCCCACAGAACAGGGATGATACCCCAGAGCCTGACTCTGCCCCACAGCCTGCCTCAGAAAGGACCCACCCGGATTGGGTTGAGGTTCTGGTAAAAGAGATGCAGGAGATGGGCCAGATGCTGAGAGAATACATTTCCCCAGCTCATGAAAAACCCTCCCCCTGCCCCGAGAAGGCAGAGACTGATGGTGCAGCAGTGGAACCCACAGACGTTACAACTGTCCAGGTTCCAGCTGAACCACAAGGGCAGCCACAGCCAGCAGCAGTCGCCCCTGTGGAAACAAGGAAGTCTAAGTGAAATCGTCAGATCCTGGTAGTAAAGATCAGAAAGGAGGGCCCTCACAATCCACAGAAGAGCCACAGGTTGAGATCATCACTGAGTCCCTGTCGTATGAAAGTCTACGTAATCTGCAAAAAGATATTGTACGATGAGGACGTGAGGCTTATACAGCCTGGCTACTTCGAGGCTGGGACCTTATGGGTACAGGCGTACAACTAGATAGTGCTGAAGCAAGGAATTTGGGACCCTTGACCCAGGACTCAGATAAAAAGCAGGTATTTGTAAGAGAGCAAAGGCCCCTTTCCCTTTGGGAACAACTTCTAATGAGTGTGAGAGAGAAATTGGTCCACAGAGACAGAATGCAAGAGCACAACAATAGAATGCGATGGAAGACCCTTGAGGAAGGAATCCAACAGTTGAGAGAAGTGGCAGCATTAGAAGTACTTTTTGAGAGGACCGGACATCATGATAATGACCCCAACAAGGTTAAATGCACAGGGCACATGTTGTGGAATCTAGCAACTCATGGACCATCTCAATACGCCACATTCATCGCAACAATTAATGCCGAGGATAACCGAGAGACAGTGGGTTCTGTTGCCAACAGGCTCAGAAATTATAAAAGTATGATCAGTGGCCCAATGCAGGCTCATGTCTCTGTGGTGGTGAAGGAACTCAAAGAAGAGATGAGGAAAATGAGAGAAAAGATGAGAAAGAACAGTTCCCATGTAGCACCAGTGCGAGTCACAGGCCCCAAAATCAGACCCCAACATCCCCCAGCGAAAAAAAAAAAGTACACCCCTCGAGCTGATCCTGTGGTTTTATCTGCGGGACCATGGGGAGGACATGGGAGTGTGGCATGGGAAACCCAATTCTGTCCTGGTAGCACGGGTACGTGAGCTCAAGGAAAGAAACGCTAACAGAGGGAGTTCCACTAGAATGAAAGTAGCCTCAGTCTTCCATGAGCAAGCTGCCAGGTATTATGGAAGTGAGAATGCTGTGTCGGATTTCCTCGAAGGAACCTCTACCATGTATGTCCAAAAAGGGAATAATAACCAGTGCTAGAGGGGCCCTGCCTCTAGCCAAGAAGAGGCACAGAAAAATCGGGTTTTTTGGACTGTGTGGATTAGATGGCCTAGCACATCAGAGCCACAAAAATATGAAGCTTTGGTAAATACTGAGTCGCAGTGTACTCTAATGCCATCAGGACATGTGGGGGCAGAACCAATTTCCAATGCCAAGGTGATGGGAAGATCACAGGAATTGACTCTGGTTGAAGTCAAAGTGAGCCTGACTGAGAAAGAGTGGCAGAAACTTCCGATTGTGACCGGCCCAGAAGCTCCGTGTATTCTGGGCATAGACTTCCTCAGGAATGGCTGTTATAAAGACCCTAAAAGACTCAGATGAGCTTTTGGAATAGCTGCTGTGGAGACAGAGAAAATTAAGCAGTTAAACACTTTGTCGGGACTATCAAAGAACCCATCTGCAGTGAGACTCCTGAAGGTAAAAAAACAACAAGTACCTGTTGCCACCTCGATGGTGCACCACTGGCAGTATCGGACAAATCGGGACGCCGTGATCCCCATCCACAAGATGATCCGTGAGCTGGAGAGCCAAAGAGTGGTCAGCAAAACCCACTCACCCTTCAACAGCCCCATCTGGCCTGTGCGCAAGTCTGATGGAGAATGGAGACTGACTGTGGACTATCGTGCATTGAATGAAGTGACTCCACGGCTGAGCGCTGCTGTGCCAGACATGCTAGAACTTCAGTACGAGCTGGAGTCCAAGGCAGCGAAGTGGTATGCCACTATTGACATTGCCAATGCATTTTTCTCCATTCCTCTGGCTGCAGAATGCAGGCCTCAGTTTGCTTTCACCTGAAGAGGTGTGCAGTACACCTAGAACCAACTGCCCCAAAAGTAGAAACACAGCCCCACCATCTGCCATGGGCTGATCCAGGCTGCACTGGAGAAGGGTGAGGCTCCGGAACATCTGCAGTACATCGATGACATCATTGTGTGGGAGAAGACTGCAGCTGAAGTGTTCGAGAAAAGAGAAAAAATCATCCAGATTCTGCTGAAAGCCGAGTTTGTCATCAAGAAGAGCAAAGTCAAAAGACCTGCCAGAGAGATCCAGTTCCTAAGAGTAAAGTAGCAAGATAGACGACAGCAGATCCCCACTGAGGTCATTGATAAGATCACAGCAATGTCTCCACTGACCAGCAAAAAGAAAACACAAGCTTTCCTTAGTGCCATAAGTTTTTGGAGGATGCACATTCCTGAGTACAGTCAGATGATGAGCCCTCTCTACCTGGTTACCCGCAAGAAAAACAATTTCCACTGGGGCCCTGAACAGCAACATGCCTTTGCCCAGATCAAGCAGGAGATTGCTCATGCAGTAACCCTTGGCCCAGTCAAGACAAAACCAAATGTAAAGAATGTGCTTTACTCCGCAGCCGGGAACAACGGTTTGTCCTGGAGCCTTTGGCAGAAGGTGCCTGGAGAGACCCGAAGTCGACCACTGGGATTCTGGAGTCGAAGTTACACAGGATCTGAAGCCAACTACACTCCCACAAAGAAAGAGATCTTGGCCGCCTATGAAAGAGTTCAAGCCGCCTCAGAAGTGATTGGCACAGAAGCACAACTCCTCTTGGCACCCCGACTGCCAGTGCTGAAGTGGATGTTTAAAAGAAAAGCTCCCTCCACCCACCATGCCACCAACGCCACATGAAGCAAATGGACTGCCCTCATCACACAGCATGCCCGTATTGGAAACCCAAATCACCCTGAGATTTTGGAAATAATTACAAACTGGCCAGAAAGAGAAAACTTTGGTCTCACAGAAAAAGAAGAGCAGAAACAAGTGACACGAGCTGAAGGAGCTCCTCCATACAACCAGCTGCCAGCAGAAGAAACACACTACGGTCTTTTCACTGACGGTTCCTGTCGCATCGTGAGAATGAACCGTAAGTAGAAAACAGCCGTATGAAGCCTCACACGACAGGTTGCAAAAGCCACTGAAAAAGAAGGAGGATCAAGTCAACTTACTAAACTCAAAGCTGTTCAATTAGCCTTTAACATTGCTGAAAAAGAGAAGTGGCCAAAGCTCTACCTCTATGCTGATTCGTAAATGGTAGCCAATGCTCTGTGGGGCTGGCTAGAAAAGTAAAAAAAAAACAACTAGCAGTGTAAAAGAAAACCAATCTAGGCTGCTGATGAATGAAAAAACATTGCCACTTGTGTAGAGAAGCTGCCTGTGAAAGTCCGCCATGTAGATGCCCATGTTCCCAAGAGTCATGCTAATGAAAAACACCGAAACAACAAGCAAGTAAATCAGGCTGCCAAAATAGAAGTGTCAAAGATAGATTTAAATTTGCAACACAAGGGAGAGTTGTTCCTAGCTTGATGGGCCCATAATGCCTTGAGTCATCAAGGCAAAGATGCCACCTATAAGTAAGCTCGAGACCGAAGAGTAAATTTAACAGTATTGTTAAATTTAATGGACAGTATTTCTCAAGTTATCCATGACTGTGAGACATGTGCTGCAATCAAGCAAGCCAAGCGAGTGAAGCCCTATTGGTATAGCGAGCAGTAGTCCAAATATAAATATAGAGAAGCCTAGTAGATTGACTACATCACCCTTCCCCAAACCCGCCAGGGCAAGCGCTATGTGCTAACCATAGTAGAAGCCACCACTAGATGGTTAAAGACCTACCCTGTGCCTCATGCTACTGCCCGGAACACCATCCTAAGCCTAGAAAAACAAGTCCTATGAAGACATGGCACCCCTGAAAGAATCGAGTCAGACAATGAGACCCATTTCAAGAATAGTCTTATAAGCACCTAAGCTAAAGAACATAGCATTAAGTAAGTGTACCATATTCCTTATCATGCACCAGCGGCCGGGAAAGTTGAACGGTGCAATGGCCTGCTTAAAACTATCTTAAAGGCACTGAGTAAGAGAACCTTCAAGAATTGGAATATTAATTTAGCAAGAGCCACCTGGTTGGTAAACACTCGAAGTTCCACCAACCGAGCAGGTCCTGCCCAATCTGAGCCCTTGCAAACGACAAAAAGAGATAAAGTTCCAGTAGTACACATAAAAAGTATGCTAAGAAAAAACTGTTTAAATTAATTCTGCCTCCAGCAAAGACAATCCCATCCATAGAGTTGTCTTCGCTCAGGGACCAGGTTGCACTTAGTGGGTGATGCAAAAAAATAGAGAGACCCGATGCATACCTCAAGAAAACCTTGTTTTAGAGTAAACTACCCATGACAATGTGACTGTATCCATATTTGCATGTATATATATATATATATATATATATATATATATATATATATATAAACAGTTTAAACTCAATGTAATATGTTAGTATAAGAAAAAAAATCCGAGGTAGATAATGTTGGGGGTTAAGTTTTTTCCTTCTTTTTCTAAAGAATTTTTTCCCCATAAGTTACCAAGGAGACCAAGTGTTGAATACTTAAGAGTACTTAACCGAAACAAAAAAGTGGACAAAGTTGAAAAAGAAAAATAATGCAAATAAAAGACAGAGCTTGAGGCAGCTACGGGCTCTTCTTTTTCCAGCATTCAAAGAGAGAAAAAACGGCTGTTGCTAGCTAAAAAAGTTTCACTGTGGCCAAAGAGATCCAGTCCTGAAAAATCTACTATCACCAGTTCAGCCTGAATCCTGAGTTTTCTCTGCCACCCGCGGGAGCTGGGCCGGCCCTGCCTCACCCTCGGCTTCTTCGGCGCTGCTCCTCTTGCTACAGCGTGACCCTGCACTCCCTGCACTGCCGGGACGTCCTGCCCCTGCCTGCCGGTACACCCTTACATCCCAGCTACCAGCCCAGGACTTTTCCACTGTTTCAGCTTGGCGTTCTGAGGATCCTGCAAGGACACTGAAACCAAACTGCCCTGGGTTTTGTGAAACAAAACCCTCAAGGTTCTTATTACTGTTTTCATTTGTTATTAATGCTATAGTTGTTTGGTAGAGTTTTTTTTTGTGTTTGTTTGCTTTGTAATACATACTAATAAAAACTACTATTCCTATTTCCCAAATCTTTGCCTAAAAGCCTCTGATTGTAAATTTATAATTAAAAAAAAAAAAAAAGGCAAAAAAAAAGTTTACAGTCTCCATTCCAAAGGAAACTCCAGTTGTTTTTTTTTTATTACCTGGCAGATACCTGTCTTCCCAAACCAAGACAATAGTACTTCATACTGAAAATGACATATTAATGAAAACTTGAAATCTGTGATCCTTTCCAGGAAAATTCTTCATTAAAAAAAAGTTATCTGTTTTACAGAAAGGGTGAATTGGAAATTTCAATATTAGTGTATGAAATGTTCTGTTCTTTCAGGCATGTTGACCTTTCATTCACAGACACCATACTCTAACCACTGCATATCTCAGTACTCTCAGTCTCTCTTCCTTCCGAATTTAGGAATTGGTGAAACACATTTGAGTGCTACCCTTTTCTTCCAAATTTGTTTGTATAAAATAATTGAAATTTCGCACGAAAGGTATAATCTTCCTCCTCCTTTGCATTCTTTTTCGTTTCACAACCTCGAAATAATATCATTTGCAGATTAAATACTATTAATACTAAATAATAGTTCTTTCTTTGTGTCTGTCAAAGAGATTAATTTCTATTGCTCATTTTATACCTGAGTGGGAAGTCTAAAAACCAGGAAAAACACCTTTTCTTGCACACTTAACAAATTCTGACTGAAGTGTACTATAATTAAATATCAAATTAAAGAAAATACAGTTAGAATTATCTGACCATGGGCCTAAAGTCAGCCAACATTAGTACATTTTCAGAATTCTCATAAGTTGTGGAAAAACTTTCACTGAGACTTGAAGAAATCAATATAATTAGACATATGTAAATCTTTTACAAAGTCATAGAGATGGGTACATGAATGAAGAGTAGATTTAATAGTGCCGTTAAATCTCCAGCTCTGAAAATTTAACATCTAAATTCATGGCCACTGGAAGTGAGGAAACTCTACCAGGGTAAAGAGAATTCTGTACTCATCTTGGGTTTTATGTCCTTTTCCTAAATATGCACCATGGACCAATATCCTTCATAGCTTTTCTTGAATCAGAACAGCAGTTCTTGCCTCCTCAGAGAAACAAGACATGCCTTAATGCTTTTAGTTCCAGAAAGTGTTCCCAATACTGACTTTTTATTTGCTATCAAATTAAATACAAAATACTATGCATACAAGAATGTTACATTAGCAACCTTTTGCATTAAAAACCATAAATGCAATAGATATGTATATGGAATGTATTTAAAATGTGATAGTGCAAATTGGTAACTTAGTACTGATACTCAATGGTTGAAATATATTCCACAAAAAAGCTCTCCTGTTTGAAGAACCTTTGAGTTGGAAATTGTCTTGTTTCTTTTTAAAAACACCTGTCAATGGTCTGACTCGGCCTTGGTAGATCCCATACGTTCATTGAAAATTCTCATTTATAAAAGTACTTTTTAAAATTTTCACTGATAAGAGACATTAATGATTTCTGTAGAAATAGAGTGGACTATGTCAAAAAAGTAATGAGTTTTTACCCTCCTTTTTACTCCTAAATGCAAAAATTATTCCAACTTGAAAAGGAGAAAATTAAAACCATACAAATCTATGTGGAGGTAAGAATGCTTCAGAGTAGAAAGAAAGCCTTGCTTCAAAATTGCATGTAAATGCTCCCTTTTACACCTTTTAGTACTTCCTTTGCAAGGGATACTCTTCTGGCCTGCTTAAGCTGCATCCATGTTACTGCAATATTTCTTGCAGCAATTTAACTCCAATACTCTTTTTATTTCTCATGACTTGCTTTGAGCAATCTCCAAATGAAGGAGCTCAATGGGGATTGAAAGTAGAGGGGAAGGAAGTCAAGGATAATGTTCCTGTTCCAGATTCAGCATTATTTCTGAAAAAGCAATTGGCAAAAAACTGTTTGCAAAATTAACTTCCAGAATAAGTGAGAAGTGTGAATACTTTTTGCAGCTGATTTTATCTTTTGGGGCTTTGTGGTGTCTGTGTAATGGGAACTAATGGTCTTGGAAAAAAAATAGCTTTTATTACTGCAAGTTGACTTGCTGCCAGAAATTCTTCAACCTCTGCGCCTTGCAGTCAATCAACCACTTGAATAGCCTAGACTTACAATCTTAGGAAAATTTTGCCTGAAGGCACAGTAAAAAACCTAACACAAACAGTAGAAATACTTTGGTATTGCTTCCTTTTCTGAAGACATAAAAAAAAAAATCAGAAACAAAAAACTAAATAAACACCTATCACTCCTAAATAAATAATGTGCAACAGAAATAAAAAAAAAAAAGTTTTTTAAATGTAGTGGAAGTAAAAATTATTGCATAAACAACATATCTCATTACTGTTTGGGAGTCCTTTCGGATACATTTTTTACAAGACCACAAAAGCAAAAATAATCGTGGATGGAGGTCCTAATCTATCATGGCAGGTGGTAGAGCGCTTACCAGAAAGGGACTGGTAACTCTGCCAATATCTAGCTACAAATTCTAATTTTAGAAGTCTTCGGCTTTTCCCAAATTTCTTTTGTATGATTCCTGAATTGGATTTAGCATCTGGAGTCCCTGCTTGTAATTTATTATTTTGTCTGTCTGAAGTAACCCTTAAGGAGCAGTAACTGAGTTGCCTTGGAAGCCTTGCTGTTGATGGCAACAAGACTGAGTCTCCGCCTTGAATTTCTGCTCTTTTGACTTAACGGATCTGCACAGCTGCCAAGAAGTTAATTGTGCTCAAACTCTTTGCTGGATTCCAACCCCTAGCAGAGACCTGTGTTTTGTGGTCAGGTAGTTCATGATACTTCCATCTGCTGCATAAATTAGCGTCATGATTGTACAGATTTTGGTTGCAATAGAGTAAACTCTCTTCCTACCAGCTTGTAGGGTGCTATGATTTGGACTTGTGATCAAACCAATGTTGAAAACTGTCACGATTTGACCCAAACTGGCAACCACACAGATGCTCACTCCCCCAAAATGAGACAGTGGAGAGAATTGAAAGAGTAATACTGAGAAAACTCATAGCCTGGAACAAAAATTGTTTAATAGAGAAAGCAAAACCCAAGCGCACAAGCAGAGCAAAAAATTATTCACCACTTTCCTTGGGCAAGCAGGTGTTCAGCTATCCCCAGGAGAGCAGGGCCCCATCAGGCATAACAGAGACTTGGGAAGACAGACACCATCATACTGAACATCCCCCACATCCTCCTCCTTCCCCCAGTTTTATATGCTGAGCATGAGGCCATATGGTCTGTAGTATCCCTTTGGTCCGCTGGAGTCAAAAGCAAACGGAAAACATCCCTTAATTATCAACACCATTTTCAGCATAAATTTAAAACAGAGCCCCATACCAGCTACTGTGCAGAAAATTTACTCTGCCCCAGCCAAAAACAGCTCAATAACTCAAAGATGTTTCAGTTATTGCTGAGCTTGCACAGCATCAAGGTCTTTTCTGCACCTCATTCCACCCCACCAGGAAGGAGGCTGGGGGTGCACAACAACTTAGGAAGGGACACAGCTGGAAAAGCTGATTTCTTCTGACTGAAGAGATATTCCATACCACATTGTGCTCTTCAATAAAAGCCAGGGGAAGAAGGAGAAAGGGAGAGACATCTGGGATAAAACACTTTCCTTCCAAAGAAACCGTTACAAAGGATAAGGTCCTACTTTATCCTACTTTATACTACTTGGTGGGTTGGTTTTGCCTGTCCTGGTTTATGGCAATAAGGGGCCAAAGAGGTGGCTTCTGTGAGAAGCTGCTGGAAGCTTCCACCCTGTCTGGCAGAGCCAGTCCCTGATGGCTCTGAAGATGGACATGCTGCTGAGCAAAACTGGGCCAATGAGAGAGGTTGGTAACGCCTCTGTGATAACATTTTTAAGAAGGAAATCTAAACAAAGTGGGGCATAACAGGTTTTTTCCTAGCCAGAGAGGAAAAGGAGGTGAGAACATATGAGGGAAATGACATGGAAACACCAAGGTCAGCGCAGAAGGAGGGGCAGGAGCTGCTCCAGGCGCCAGAGCCAAGATTCCTCTGCAGGCTGTGGTGAGACCATGGTGAGCAGCTGGGCCCCTGCAGCCCATGGGGATCCATGGGGGATGCAGAGATCCACCCACAGCCCACGGGGATCCATGGGGGATGCAGAGATCTACCCACAGCCCATGGGGAGGTGCCCATGCCAGAGCGGGTGGATGCCTGGAGGAGGCTGTGATCCTGTGGGAGACCCAGTGGAGAGAGGGGGCCCTTGCTCCCAGGCCAGAGCAGCCTGTCCTTAGAAGACTGCACCCTGTGGAAGAGTGACCCAAGCCACAGCAGTTTGGCAAGGACTGTGTGCCCATGGGAGGGACTCACGATGCAGCAGTTTTGAGAGAACTGCTGCTCATGAGGTTTGGAGCCATGAGAGAAATTCATAGAGAACTGTCTCCTATGGGAGGGACCCCAGGGTGTCACAGGGGAAGGACTCCTCTCCCTCAGCAGTAGAAGAAAACCTCAGGCGACAAACTCTAACCAGAGACCCATCCCCTGTCTCCCTGTGCTGTTGGTGGGAAGGAGGGAGGGGTTGGGGGAAGAAAAGGTGTTTCTTAAGGGCTTCTTGTACTTCTCTTTATCCTCCTCTGATTTTGTTAGTAATAAATTCACTTTATACCTTTAAGCTGAGCTTGTTTTGCCCTTGGAGTGTTTTCTTCTGGTCATTAACTCATGAACCCTTTGTTAATTTTTTTCTCTTCTCTGCCCAACTACAGCAGGGGAGGGTGAGCGGCTTTTGGGGGTGCCTGGCATTCATCCAGCATCTCAAACCACAAAACTTAGAAATGGCTAAACATCTGGAAAGCAGTAAATAGATTCTTTCTTTTGTTTTGCTTGTGTGTGAAGCTGTTGCTTTACCTATTAAATTGTCTTTATTTCAACTCATAAGTATTCTCATTTTTACCCTTCTGATCCCCTCCCACATTCCACTGGGAAGGGAGTGAGAGATCACTGCACGGTGCTGAGTTGCCTCTGAGGTTAAACCACAATAACAATTACGCAGTTTTATTTAAAGAAAAGTTTTAATGACATCTACTATGGGTTTCAGTTTTTTAGTTTTTAAATAAAATAATGAATTTTTTCTATTCCTATATGTTTATAACAATCAGGGCTGCCATAGAGGAGGTAAATTTTAGTTATCACTTGGGATGCCAATTAAAAACTAGTTTGCTGCATTATAGTAATTACCTGAATATTATAACCCAGAAATGTAAAGAAACCAGCTGCAAAGCTCATCACAAGGCACATGCAGATGCAACAGGGTGGAAAAAGGAAACACTAAAAATATTTCTGAAATAATGAAAAAGATATGTAAAATGTTTTTCAAATTAAAGAACCATTCTCTTAATAGCAGTGCTCTGCAGTAGAATGTAAACATATTTCTATATAGAAATGTAAGCAAGAATCTGCATGACCAAGTTGTTTAATCAGCAATTATTTTCCTTCAGCTGAAGGCAGCAAACTAGCAGCAAGGTAATTACATGTTATGATATATTTAATTTTTTTATTCCATACAAACTGTGCTTTGGAAGACACCTTTCTCCTCTCAAACACCAACATATAAGTACATTTTCCAAAGTAACATCATTATCACATGCCAAACCTTGTCCTGTGCTCCACCCATTAGGGTGAGATATACGTAGTGAATCTTAAGAAATAAATTTTGTAATGGTTTTTGCCATGTTTTATTTTAATTTACCCCACAAAAGTAACAGTTTTATTCTATTCAGTTTCTCATTATAAATTATACCATATTTCTTTAAGATTCTGAGGAACCTGAGAATTGATCAGGTCATCAATTTCCCCGTGATCAGAAAGAGGGAAAAATCACACTCATTTTAAAAAAGGGTGAAAATGAGGACCCTGGGAACTACTGGCCATTCAGCCTCTGTGGCCAGTGAGCTGATGGAAGAAATCCTTCTGAAAGCTTTTTCAAGGCAGGTGAATGACAAAAAAGTGACTAGAGATAGCAACATGACTTCATGAAACAAAAATTCTGCCTGACTAATTTCTGGCCTTGTACAATGGAGTGGCCACGTTGGTAGGTAAAGAGTAACAGATGTCTTCTGTAAGGCCTTTGGCACAATCCTACACAACACTGCTAAACTGGAGTTTGATGGATGGGCTGTTCAATAGGTAAGGAGTTGGAAGGATGGAGGCATCTAAAGAGTAGCAGTCAATGGCTTAATCTCCAAATGGAGATCAACACCAAGTGATGTCCCTCAGAGGTCCATATTTGCCTTGTTAGACAGTTGGAGTGAGTACCTGCAGCATCTGGAACACCCCAAGCTAAGTGGTGCAGCTGATGCACTTGAGGAAAGGAACGCCTTCTCTAAGGACCTTCACAGACTTGAGGATTGGGCCTCTGTGAACTTCCAGAAGTACATCAAGACCAAATGCAAGGTCTTCATCTGGGTCAAGGCAAACTGATGTGTAGGCTGGGTGTTGAGTGGATTGAGAGCAGCCTTATGGAGGAGGAATCCCAATTACAATACCAGTAGATATTAGTAGCTATTTTTTAAACTGAAAGAGGATAAATTTGGATTAGATATGAGGAAGAAATTTTTCACACTGAGGGTGATGAGGCACCAGAACAGGCTTCCCAGAGAAGCCGTGGCTGCTCCTTCTATGGTGGCAAAGGTCAAATTAAACAAGGCTTGAAGCAACCTGATCTAGTGAAACATGTCCCTGCCCATGGCAGGGTCTGGGGTGGGATAGGAATTAGGTGATCTTCAAAGGTCCTTTAAAACCAAAATTTTTCTACCATTCTATGAATCTGCATTAAATATAACATGAGGCTTTATGGTGTATTTTGTGGAGGATTTTCTGCAGGTTTGTTTTCAGCATTGCACTGAAAAACTATAGAATCCTAACAGAGAGAACTTTTTCTGCATTTGCTTAAAATTATTAGTTTATTTCTATATATAATTTTTCTTGCTAAATCCTTGATAAAGTAACTGTAGTCAGTTGCTTTTAGTAAAGGCTGCTTAAAAGTAGATAAGAAAACAATAAATATTAAATTCATGCACACATGTGCATTCACAGACATTTCATTAACACAGAAAGTAACCGTGAAACAAACTTGTGCTTTCTAGGCAATCTGAGAGAAGAATAATGTGGTCAGGAATTGTTTTAGGTACCAGATGATGTTAAATAAAGTGTAATGGGTCACAACAGGACAAATCAGATTGTCAAGGTTCTGTCTCATCTTGGACCACCTCTGATCTGACAGTGATCCACCCAATACTCAGGGAAAAAGGGCTTGGTAGCTACACACCCACTGTGCATGGCAAGTCCAGACAATGAAGCCCACTCTATGAACTGCAGCTCTCCAGTGGCAAGTATGAATAGAACCCTCATTTTCTACTTAGAAAGGCTTCCTACTGAATTAAAGATGAAGAAAATACACTGAACTCTGACTGCAAGTCTCCCTGTTAGGCTGTTTTCCTTAAGGACTATTGTACTTTGCTCAAACTTACAAATGACAGCTTTAAAATACACAAGTGTTTAACTATGGCACACATGCCTTAGTTTAAAGGATCAATACAACAAAGAATTGCTAATATGTATTCTTCCTGAGTACAGTCATTCTATGCCAAACTGCTTAATTTATTTATGAACATCAGCTGCTTTTGTAGATATTTTCATTTCCATCTGCATTGCATCTTTTGTTTTTTTTACTTCATGAAAATTCACTAAAACAGAATTCTGCAAGACCAATAATTGGCACATAATACGAACGCCAATTTGCTGGGGTAAAAAAATAGCAAGAGTATGGAATTTAATAGAAAATTCAGAACCATTCCTTTTTGCTTCTTTTTTTTCCTGCTTTCTCCAGCCCCCCAATTTTGCCATACTGTCCTGCAACATAAGCAGGTTTAGTAACACTAAATGCTTGCCTAGAAAATTACATTGGGTGCACTGCAATGTATTTGAAAGTGCTGCAAGGAGTAATCTGTAGTTATTTCCACTACCACTGAAATGCATTAGTTTCCAATTCTCACTACCACCTTTCACTTGTATGAATTTTGGATTCAGTCCCCATTACACCACTGATTGCAACAAGAATTTCCCTTGCTGTCTTTAGTGTGAATATAAGATAAAGATCATAGTCAGAGTAGCAGCTCCACAATCCCTGATCTAAAATCTCCATTTCCATTAAGACTACTGCTGTATGGAATGCACAAACCAGTTTTTGACTCTGCACGATGACAATAAGTGAATAGAGAAATTTTGCAGTAATACTAGTGGTAGAGAACTTACTGGTGTTTCTGCATTATGTGAGAGAAGAAAAGGGGTGAAGTTATAGAATCTTTTTCTCAGATTAATTATGAAGAGAAAAGTCTATCCATACTTCCCACAGCTGCTATGCAAAGGAAGCACAAACATGCTGGAAAGACCAATTTTGGAAACAGAGGCCTGGTCTCCTCAGACAAAGGCATTTAACATACTAGTATGGCCAAGTTAGGTGTTTTACTTTTATCATAAAGGTCATGCAAACGTTGGATTTTAGCAGACTTCAACTCAATACAATGAAAATTCATTATGCTCAGTGTTTTCATCACTGGTTATAGTCTCTACCAAATTCCAGACCCTTAAACAAGTAAAAAGATATATTCTATTAAAAATGACACTGAAGAATCCTCATAAGCAAGGCACAGGTGATATATTTCAATAGCACTACATGAAGAAATAAAATGGACATACATACTTTTTTACTGAAATCAGTTCTGGTTTTTGTTTTCCTTTTTTCTTTTTTTTTTTTTTCTTTTTTTTTTTTTAAGAGCATCTCAGTTTCTATTGGCTTATAAGCCAAGAGAAAACAGATAGTAAGCTAAGTAGAACACAACGATTTTTTTTCCTGTAAGGTTAACAAACAAAAATCTTTTCGTGCAGTGCCAGTCCCAGATTTTTTTTGCCGACCTGGAATATGTCCTTTCTTCCTCTTTTCAGCTTGCTGATTAATAACCAATTCCATGGCCTGTGGTAGCATACATATCTGTGGTGGCATGCATACACTCCATTACTGTCTGAGATATCAAAAGTTTGCCTAATTTGAGATGTGGTTATTTTTAAAAGAATGTGAACTGTGGTAACACATGTACATGAAATTGCATGCATTGCAGGAATGTTTCCAGTTACGTGACAGAGGGTGTGCATCTTTCAAAGGAAGGGAGAAATACATAAAGGAGTGGCAGTTCCAAGAAAGAAAAAAAAAAAAAAGAAAAAGGTTAAATAAATTTTAAAAGCAAATACTTTCAATGAGAAAAAAATAAACATAACTTACAGTTGACCCCGGCCAGCTTTAATTTATGGGGTGAAAATGGGACACGCTCAAGCTATCTTATACAAGCATAACACTGAAAACCATACACACATTTAGGACTCAATAAGTGCACTATTTACTAGACAGGTATTTTCATAACTATACTACATGCATATCTTATTTCAGTTTAACATTACTTTGACTACAATACACTAATATCAGTTCAGAAAATACACACAGTGAATCATGGTATGCAGCGTCCAGAATACAAATGAAAGCTTGTGAAATTACCTTGAAAACACTTCTTCAAAGTAAACTTGATACAGTGCGTAGCATTAGAGACATTGTTTTTTCAATAAGTAAACACCACAGTCTTAGTACCTAACACCTCATCAATATTACTATATAATACTGTTAAATGCGCAAAATGACAGAAGAACAGTTAAACTAAAACATAATGAAGATGGAAAATTGTACAAAATTAAGCAATATGGAAAGAGTATTGCTTATTTGTTCATTCCATAAGAAGTACGAAATTATATAAAGCAGCTCTGCTACTCAGAAAAGTCTCATAAAGGAGTATTTAAAATTGTTTTGTGGACCTGATGATCAGGTCCACAAATTGCATCTTTAAAAGAAAAAAAAATAAAAAGAGAGTTCTGCTTTCTCCTCTCACCATTCTGAAGTCTTTCTTAAAAATTAATTAAATTCAAAATACAAAATTTTATCTAATAAAAAGATGACAGGATGAAGTTCCTAAAAGAAAAATTCTGCTTCTAAATGTGCTTAGAAAAAAAATATCATATCCAACATTATTATGTAAAATATTGCAGCCACATGGGACCAAATATTGATTTTGTGAGTTCCATAGGGTGCTACAAAAACCCAGATGGTATTAGGCTTTACATCTTTGCAACTCATTTTGTTTTATGCATTTTGCTACAACATATTTTGATAATACCAAATAAATGTAAAAAATTAGTTGCTGACGTTCCTTGAAAGAAAATTAAGCTGTGTCCCCTCAGATTTGTTCAGGAAAGGCATGAAAAAACAACTTCCTTAAAAGAACCAAAAAAACAAGGAAGTCATCATTTAGTACACTAAAGGCCAGCACAATGTGTTGAACTCAAGGGAAAAGCTTGAAAGAAATTAAGCAAATTTGAAGTTCTTTGATCCCTGTATGAGCTGCAAATTCTTGGTTGATATGACCTCAAATGAAGAATGTTCCAGACAATAAGTTGTGTTCTGACCATTAAGAAATACACATATTTGAACTCTCACAGATAGAAGCTTTCCATTATAATGTAACAAAGCATATTCTCCGCATGGTGTTTCTCATGTATTAAACATGACAGTGTAATGATTTGTGCACTGCTATTTCTGTAAAATTATGAGCTGCACATTCTCACTGAACCAGTCCATGTCCTCTTCTTCAAACTTTCAAATGTGTGCCAACAGCTGTTTTGTTGAGAAACTCTCAAGGTGTTTTTTGTTGTTTTTTCTTCTACAAAACCAGGTATTTCTAATTAATAGAGAAAATGTTTAAAACTTGACTAAAAGCAGTAAAATACTCTCCTGATTTAGTATCTCTGGGTGACATTCAGCATTTATATGATAAGAAATCTTGTGTAGTTTGTGGACTCGGTACAACTTTAAAGCAGCCTTACAATACATTTGGTTTGAGCTGATCTTGCCAAGTCGTACTTTATTACCTTGAATTTTATCTAGGTCACCTTAATGCTACAAATTGGTGCTTACAGATACAGTGAATGAGAACTGGACAGAGGACTTGTATTTTTATCCAAAATATTTATTTAAATTCAGTACAACATCCTACTTATACCAAATTATTTCCCAGTATTGTAAATAATAATTATTTCTTGGCTAAAAAAAGTTTGCTCATGTCAAATTTAATTTTTAGGCAGCAGCACATTTATTAATTAAGAAAAGAGCTAGAAAGAGGGGATGCCAACCAAGCTCTGTTTTTTACTGATGAAAACATTTATGAGAAGTGAAGTATAGAACACTACAAACATAAGTTAACACTCTTAAAAACATAAAGCTTAAAGTTATATTTTAAATAAATTTATGTCAAAAGAAATTATTAATTATTATATAAACACAAAAAATCCATATACAGTTTAATAAGTGCACTGATTTTCAAAATGCTACCTGCAAACTTGCTTGCTGAAACATACTGTATGACTGTATTTCACATTGTGACAAGGCAAACTTCCTAACTTCTTTGATATCAGTTTAACTCCACTCTAATTCTGTTTGAAGCTAAATGTTGATTCATGTTTTTTTCAAAGCTGACTCTTTTTAAAAATGTCTATCCTTGAACAGCCTACTGACACATCTGGCAGAGTCACATGAATGCAGATGGAATTCTCACTGAGAAAACATGTTTAAATGGAAAAATCAGAATTGTTAAATGTTTGCAAGATCACTGGTAAGATGCTTTTCGCATTTAATGTAAATATATCCTCATCAAAGGAGCAGGAATTTAACAAGGGCAAACAAAGCACTTGACTCACTAGAAGCTCATAAGTCTGAATTTAGCACTATAGTCAGGTTAAGGTTTCCCTCACAGTGTGATAAATACTATTTAATCAACAATTTTAATCATCATGTTAGCTCATTAGAAATAATGGAGTTACATTTTATTTTATTTTCTCAGTTTTTTTTAATCTGTTCATTCCATTATGAAAACAGCTACTACTGTGGAAATCGATATTTTCTCAATACAGATTTTAACACACTTATGCTTATAAAGTGCTGACAGCAAATTGCTTTGAGCTACACTAGCAAAAAACATTCTTTTTTAAAAATGGGGACAAATATTTCTACAATTTGTCTCGTAGAATACTTGGGGTTGTACAACAGATTTTTTTCTCCCCTTTACATAGGAAAACCCCAATGAAATATGATAGACTATCCGTCATGACCTGATTTTGAAATATAGTCTCTGAGTCTTCCTTTGAACACCAGACTCTAACTTGCCCAAAGCAGACCAGGTTGCACTGCTGCGAGAGGCATGAGATATTCTAACCAGACCAGAGATCTTGATCAAAGACATCTATAGTAACCTTAATCTCTAGACCCACAATGTGCAAAGACTATGATGAAATCCTCATTAGCCCATTCACTCAATTCTGTAGGTTTGGGAGAATAGAAATGGGAATTTAACATCAGTTATCAAGACTGGTTAAAATTAACTCTTCACAGTTCATCCTCAAAACATGTCTGCCAGTTTTCTCGTATAAATTTCGTTCAGTTCAGCTGAAAAAGGAACCATCTAATACACTTCTTGCCAAGGAAGAAGTCCGGACTGTTATACACAGGTAATTTTTCAACTGTAAGACCTAGTCCTGAATGTGCTGGCATTCCAGTGTAAATAGAGTTATAGTGTTTAAATATACTAAATATATGCCTAGTGTGTATAATTCCTGGTATTCACCAACCTGCTTTTACAGCAGGGGCTGTCTGTGGCATCACAATCTGAGACACCCTAAAGTAACATGATAAGACTGCAGGTAAGATTTCACAATAGTGTAAGATTTGCATCTATCCTTTGCCATATCTGTTAGCCGTGTATATCAGAGATACTGTCATACATATAAAATGGAGCCAGATAGACACATGGGCAACCTAGTCAAATTCAGTCAAGTTCAAATAGCAATTCAGCTTCTCAAATGCCACTGTCTTCTTTACTGTGGCCTAAATAACTCGAATGATAAAGAATATCACAGAATTACAGAATTGTTGAAGTTGGAAGGTGTCTTTTGAGATCATCTAGTCCAACCTTTCTGTTGAAACAGAGCAATCTAGAGCAGATTTCCCAGAATCATGTCCATGTATGTTTTGAGTATCTTTACAAGTGGAAATTTCATAACCTATCAGGGCAACATGCACTAATGTTTGACCACCCATGCAGCAGAAAGTTTTATCTCACATTTAAGTGAGAGAAAAAGATCACTTTTTCTTTCAGTACTGAAAATACAGGACGTGTTTTCAGTTGTGGCCATTGTCTCTTGTCCTATCAGTGGGCTTTACTGTAAAGTGTCTGTCTGTCTCTTCTTTGTCATACAGCACCAGGTGTCTGTGTGTGTTAATAAGATCCTCCTGAGACATCTCTTTCCCAGGCTGAGTACTTTCAGTTCATTCAGCTTTTTCTCATGTGAGAGGCTTCAATCCCTCAATTCTTCTTGTACTAAAGAGCCCAGAACTGCACACAGTACTTGAGATATGTCTCACCAGTGCTGAGAAGAAGGGAAGGTTTACTGTCCTTGACCTGCTGGCAATGCTCTTCAAAACACAACCTCGTACACTGTCAGCCTTCTTTGCTGCAAGGGTACACCACAGTCTTCTGGACAGCTTCGTTTACCAGGACTCCAGGGTCTTTCTCTGACAAGCTACTTTCCAGCTGGTTTTATATGAGTGCCTGGGATTATAATTCTCCGGGTTCAGGATTTTGCGTTTCCCCTTGCTGAACATCGTGGGAATCCCCTTAGATCAATTCTTCATCCTGTCAAAATCCCTCCAAACAGAAGATCCTTTGT
Source organism: Chamaea fasciata (assembly GCF_029207755.1). Taxonomy (NCBI): domain Eukaryota; kingdom Metazoa; phylum Chordata; class Aves; order Passeriformes; family Sylviidae; genus Chamaea; species Chamaea fasciata. The sequence continues at coordinate 31,346,815 of NW_027094086.1, forward strand.
TGTATCAGCCACTTCTCACACTTTTTTATCATCTGTGGACTTGCTGGGGGTTTACTCTGTCCTAATGTTCAGGTCTTTAATGAAGGCATAAACAGTATTGGCCCCAGTACCAATCCCTGTGGTACACTACTAGTTATTTGCCTCCAGTTGGACTTCACACCACTTATGGTAACCTTCTGGACCCAGCTGCTAAACTAGTTTTCAATCTACATCTCTCTCTCCACCTATCTAACCTGTGATTTGTCATCTTGCCTATAAGGATGTTATTGGGAACAGGGTCAAAGGCTTTACTGGAATCAATGTAAAGGACATGTATGGCTCTCCTGTTGTCCTCCAAGTTAATCACTTAATTGTGGAATGTTGGTTAAACATGATTTCTTCTTTTGTAAATCCATGCTGACTACACCCAATTATGTTCCTGTCCTTAGTATGTTTGGAGATGGTTTCAAGGATTAGTTGTTCCATCACCGTTGCAGGGACTGAGGGAGTTGACTAGCCTGTGGTTCCTCAAATCTTCCTTTTATCCCTTGTTGAAGAATATTTCACACTCAAACACTTGAATTTACATGTCTTAATCTGTGCCTGAATTCTACTAGATATGTAAAAAATTGCAGGAAAACCCAACAAAGTACACAGGGAATTAATCTGATTACATAGCCTTCAAACACTATAACCTCTATATTTCATTAAATAGGTTTTTATTACAAGGCATTGTTTACATTTAGTTGGCACTTATCTGGCAAGAAAGCCATGAAGAAGAAATTGCTCCCATACCCTATTGTCATATTGCATCATATAACCTGTACCCAAATCCATGTAAAATATTGTTTGGGAAACAGAGAAACTCCAATCACACTAATACACAATGAACTCCCTAGGAGCTTTTCAATTGCATGTCTTTGGGTCACCTGCCTAATAAAGCTTTTCACTGTCTTACAGTAGTGTGGCTACCTTTAAAGCAAACATAACTACAAAAAACATGAGAATATTTATTTAAAATTCAAAGAGAAATAACAGACACTAGGATCCTTCATTTGATGTCATGATTGACATCTTTATACTGCTACATGTTTATATGTAAAACACATAGTCTTGATAAACATTGAAGCAGCACAATTTTTTTTCACCCTTAAAAAAAATGGTAAAAGGAAAATTATTCACTTGATCTCTTTACTGCAGCATCTGATTCTAACAAACCACAAAATTTCAGAGTGCTCACTAGCACTCTTGAGAAATTATCTCCTCCCTGATATTGGTACAGCTCTGAGATCACATCTTCATGGGATCTGAAGCACATGATTGGTGCCCTAGGGTTTTATGGTTTTTTACATCTGCAGAGACTATTATCTGTCAAGTAACATTGCAGTTTAAGCTATTCTTTTTTTCAATAAAAGTTGAAGCCTTGGTCTTTAAACCAGTTGTTAGCATGCTGTGTATTCTCCTTTCACCTTCCACAGTGGCACACACATTGTCCTGAGCATTTATACACAGCTTTTGTGTTTTATTCCACAGCACAAACTGTGCAGCCATTAACGAATTACATGACCTCCTTAAATGAGTTAGGCTAAATTGCACCCTCAAATACACAACTAAAACTTCCATTGGTTGCAGTCTCTCTAGATTCAATCGAAGGTGATCTCAGATTTGTATCTGAGGGCAGAATGTGACCCAGTGCATCCATTAACTGGCCTTAGTCTGTATAGCTCTTTATCAATTTGGGGAAGAAAGACACAGATTAATGGATGGAGAATGAAAGAGTGAAAAAAACTAGCTTCTTAAAGGTTTCTGATGAGCTGGAAAACTGAACACAAAAACATCTTAAAAAAATATGTAGAAAAATGCTCAAATATTTAAAAGGTTAGCACTCCTCATAATCAACACTGAAATTTTGAAATAATTATTTTATTAGTATTATAATATTATTCAAATTACATTTCTTATATTTCAGCTCAGGGAGAAAATTGCAATAAGATTAGGGGGGTTTTTTTGGATAAAATATAAGGGTTTGTCTCTGAATGGCTTGGGTGGCATGGGAGTTTAAAGATCATCTATTTGATATTTATCATATAATCTTGATGGATTTGGTTCTATTTATTTAAAGTAAAATAGCTAGCATATGCTGCAGTTACTAAACCTTGTAAGGATTCAAAATTAAAATTCAAAGATAAGTTTCATATAAAATAAAAATATCTTAAATTTTAACATAAGGTTTTGACAAAAAAATAGGTAGCTTAATGGGTCCAGTTTTCTAGCAGAAGCGAGTCTGAGTTATATTCTGGACTATCTGGGATAGTTTAAAGCAGTTTCTTGCAAGGAGATTGCCCTAATAAAACATTAAAAGAATAACAGCACATTTTGTGCACTTTACTGTTCTGAAACACTTACGCACTGTAAAATCTAGAGAACTGGTTACAATCATGAGCCCAGACTGAAAATTCTGAAGGTGTTCAAAAGGGACATTTGGATAATCTGCTTAAATCTCAGACATGCACTTTATTTGGAGGACTGAAGTTAGACAATTTGATCCCTCACATGTCACCAGGGAAACAAACAGGCATTTGTGTGAAAATGCTTCAAAAACTTCCCTCTCACCCATTCTTGGCTAGAGCCTTTAAACCAGTAAATCTTGGAACAATAAATTAACTTTTGCGTTCATGTTATGACAGTGAATTATTTCAGAGCCCTGACCTAAAAAAATAGTCTCTGCTGGTCCCAAAGGATGACTAAAAAGGGAAACCACAAACCCCAGCCAGCTGGGGACCCTATCAAAACCACAGAGTTTAGGTTTATGTCTTTAGCTCCCCTCTCTCATTGTCCCCTATACTTTTCCAGAGGCAGGCACCTTAGACTACATTTTCTTTCAAAAGCGAGATGGAGCAGGAAGCGCTGAGGCTGAGCTTTGATTCAATGCACACTGCTGCACTAGAGAAGTTCTCAAGCAGAGAAAGCAACCCAGCAGCAAAGACCTCTTCCACTCCTTGTCAGGAAAAAGGGGAACCTGCATGGTGACTCAGTGGCCCTCAGTAGTTGCTAGTCAAAACTCACAAAGCTTGTTTTGCCCTCTTGTTATACTACACTTGTATTAATTCAGAATGGAATGAATGCCTGTACTTTTCACAGATTATGATCTATCTTTCAGAAAGTATTGAAGGAGGACAGTCCTCGTCTGTCTTAACACCTATTAAGAATTTTCTCTCACTGAGGTGCAGTTCTTTAGGAAGTTGCATCACAACTGCACTCAACATCTAAGGGAGCTGTAAACGAGGCATGAAAATTTTCAGTTAGAAAGGGTACTGGAGAGAGGATTGCATTGAGTTATTACAGATTCTAAAAAAGTTGCTCTGGTCATTAATGCCCTCTCAATAGCAGAGTTATTCTCCATAAAAGGGAATAAAAAAAAAGTTAAAATCTAAAAAATAAGTTGCTTTACCAAATCATTGTAGAGTGGAGTTTTGGCCATTATACTTGAGAAAAAAAGAGTCATCTACTTTAAGAATATTGCTGACAAGTATTTCATATCTATTTCTTTTATTCTTACTAATTACAACAGTACATTTATCACACCCCATTTTATTTAGACCTTCACCAACATTTGAATTTTAAGGAAAAAATGCATCATTACAGCCTTAACAACCTATCAAAAGTAAAGCAACACCAATTTAATTGTTTGTGAGGATTGCTCAAGGGGAAAAAAAGTAACATTTAAAAGCTTGTTATAGAAAGTCATGTGGCTCAAGGTTTACATTGTTTGGTTTCAAACATAAGCATGTTTTCAAAGAAACATTCATGTATTAAAGTATTTTCAATAGGATTACTGCCTTCAGTTTGTTTTCACACAAAATATGGGACTCTTTTCAAGTTAATGGATAAATTTGCTCATCTCTTTCTTTATTATCAGGCAAAGATAAATAAGTCTTTTTCATTCAATCTGCTGAGATAACTTGGGCCCATGCCGAAAGGTGATCTGTTCTAATCAACTTCGTGAAGTCTGATGGAATTACACTGAACATATTTCATACCTGACACAACTACAGAATGATACAGTTCAGGACAAACATTGGTGACCTGAATAATACATGACAGACAGATGACCGGGTGAGAAAAGTAATTTTTCACCTACACCACTTGAGTTTCTTTATTAAAAGCTGAGACATATTTGATGGAAAGAAGGCTGCTTTGCCAGCTAAAAGCTGGTGTGTTTTATTAATAGCTCAGTCAGTATTCCCTTGCCATTTTACTACTTGAAACATTATTTTGACAATAAAATACTACATGTCTCTAGTTTGCATGGAAAGCACCATAGAAAATACCACCAACACTGCCAAAGAGAAAAATAAAGATTTAACAAAAATAAGGTTGTTAATTATTTACCTTTAATTCTTAATAGATGCACACATTTTAAAATCAGAGTAAAATTATCATGAAGGAGAAATGGAGTCTGGAAATAAAGCAACTGCATAATCACAGGAGAATATATCAAATATCTGTAATGTATAGAAATTATCTTTCCCATGAGCTTGCAAGTAGATACAATACATTTTAAAAGAAATTTACTTTTCATAAAATTCAAGCAAATTTGGCCTCAACAATACAATTTTTTATGAGACTTAAATAGTGTTTTGTCAAGGAAGGTAAAGGTTAGGACAAACAAAAATATCTTAGAAGTTGGCCCATGAAAAGGTGGACTGCCTCAAAGATTTCTGTGTTTGAAGCCATACCAAGTTTTACACTTGGTTGTATTTTTCCTCTGCAGACAGCAGCCAGGATAAATAGTTTTCTACAAATTCATAGCGTGTCACACCAGTGATCCAAAGGCTAGACAGAGACCACATGCTCTAATGACTCTTATTTCATCAATTTAATAAGGGGGGAACTTCCACATATCACTGTTGTCATGAACTCTCTATAATCTCTTTTCTGTGCTCAAAGAAGCTTAAAACCTTAAATCAAATCTCAAGAAAATCTTCTGTTGTTGTTTTACTTTTTGTAACAGAAGAACACACCACATATATTTAAACCGAATTTCTTCAATTCTTTTCTCTATGGTAGCCTTTTGAAGCTAATTGAATGCACATGTCATATTGAAAATAGTCAAGAAGCTGCTGTAAGTTTAAATGTGAATACAAAACTTTTCATGGACCCAGTAAGCAAATATCACTATATAGTCATAAATATTTCACTTGAAAGAATAAGAGCTTGCTCTTTGATACTGGAAAATGCACAGAAAGTTACCTGAAAGAAATAGAAATAAGTATGCAGTGGATGATATTGGACAGATTTTGCTAACATTAGAAGCATTACATATTTATACATTTACAAACAGTTTTAGAAGTATAATGCCTAATTAAATTTAAAATAAATTAGACTCAACAGTAATCAGAAGTTTTCCTAGATCTGCAACTAGCTCTAAAATCCTCTACTTTTCTACATATAAATATATGACACAAACCCCCTTTTTCACTCAGAAAGATTAGCTTTTCAGGCTTTATTAAGTCAACTTTTCAGACATGAGTAGAACAACAAAAAAGAAATTCTTTCCTCTCATATGCCCATAGTGCCTTTGTCATACCTAACTACAACACAGATTCCTTCATGTAAGTAAGCCTCAGTATCTCTCATGAAGCCCACAGGCCCTTCTAATTTGGATCAGTTTGGCTGAAGCTGAAGAAGGGGTCTTATTGAGTATAAAATATAGGGTATTATTTGACAAAAGTTGCACTGATATAATTTCCCAGATTGTGTTTCAAAAGAGGCTTGTAACATTATTTAATAGGCAAAAAAATCCCAATCAATAATGTTGTGCAAAGATATCTTCAAGCTAATATTCAGAATAATACCTTATATCACAAACTCTTGTGAGGAGATACACTGCAATGCCCAAATGGTGATAAGGCTCACCAGATCCAGGACAGCTACTGGGAAATAAGTGACAAAATCATTGGTGGGGTTTTCAGGCTAATGTAGAACATAGTATGTAAAAGTTCCCAGTGGTTTTCTGGATGAAAACTTGAGCCTAAATCTACTGCGTCCTCAGTATTAAACATATGCACAAAAATGCACTTTTAAGTCAGAGAAAGAGAGTGTTGGAAAACCCTTTATTATCAAAATGATACAAGCAAGTTACAACCTATTTTTTTTTCAAAGGAAAGAATTCATCAGTTTCTGTATGTGTTCCTGTCGCTGCTTTAGTTAAACAGAGTGAAGTGCGATTTTAAAACTTTTGCAGTTTTGACAGTTCTTACCATAGCAGCCATGCCATTACGGACTACTGTTTCTCTGACTTGAACAGAGATTCTTCACTGTACAAAAATTACCAACACAAGAATATTTTATTTGTGAAGATTAGGCCTAATTTCTTCTCAGAAAAATGCAGATTTCTTCTCAATTTAAGCACTTCTTTCTGGAATGGTGCATTAAATGTATGTCTTTCCATGTGAACAAACCTGAGGTTCATTAACTGAGCTTTTGAGAGTTTGCAACAGCAGTGACTAAGCTGAAATGTCTATGAGTTCCTCCAGGAATCAAAAAAATCTCCTGTTAAGCCCTCATGCCCAAACATGAGTAAAAACCAAAAAACAGACCAAAAAAAAAAAAAAAATCAAAACTTTCCTTGTGATCTTTGGAAGCCAAATATTTTTCCTATTGTAAAAACTGAATTTATATATACAGCAGAAATATGCAACTTCCTGTGAAGGAGACAAGCTTCTTATTTCACATTATACCAAATAGCCGAATAGAAAAAATAAATAATAAGTTAAAAATTTCTTGAGAGCAATCTGAGAACCCAGCAGAAAGGATCCTCAGATCAAGTAAGGCGCCAAGGTGTCCTGTGGACAGTCCTGGTGTAGAATATGGTTTTAGAGGGGCATAAGATAGAACAAGGGAAAATGGATTCAAACTGAATGAGGGTAGGTTTAAATTAGACATTAAGAAAAAATTATTTATGTAGAAGGTAGTGATGCACTTGGACATGTTACTCAGAGAAATTGTGGATGCCACATTCCCCAGTGTTCACTGGCAGGCAGGATGGGGCTCTGAGCAACACTTTCTAATAGAGGGTTCCCTACCTATGGCAGGGGGTTGGAACTAGATGATCTTTAACGTCCCTTCCAACCCAAAAAGTTCTAATATTCTGTGATGTGAAAACATAGAAAAAATAATAAAATATATATGTTTAGAAGCATAACAAAATGTGCCCATTTTTTGTATTTTCAATATTAGTCATGTGCCTCGGTGTTCCGATTGGATAACACAAATATCCATTGGGTATGTTGACATATCCTTCTTTCTACTGTTTTCAATTTGGCCTATGATGGTCACTATTTAGTAGTTTCAAAAATGCTTGAAACCAGGAAGTCACAAGGAAGCCTCTTTCCACTGTCCATTAAGCACAGGGCTGTGCTATTCCAAACATAATCCTTAATCTCTGAATCATTCTCTGTGTTACAGCCATTAGCTGCAAGGCTATACCTGTGCTATCATATTCTCATCACATAATACCAGTATTCCCAGCTGGTGTTATCCCAGCATATTACCATACAGGATCTAGTTCCCAGTTGCCATACAAGGAACAGTCCCCGCTCTCTCTTCACATGGTGAGATTCAGCCCAAGACTTGTAGAGGTTTTGAGTTTTTGTTTGTGACAGGACTTCACTTATGTTACTGAAGGTTGAGTCCTGACTTTGTATCAGAGGCAAGAAGAATATATTGCTATATAAAAATGTTCAGGTTATTGTAACTAAAGCTGTCTGTCTGGAGATGGGAAAGAAATTTAAAAAAAATATTCAGAGAAGACTTTGTGTCCTTTCCTCCTGTTGATCAGCAAGATGTAACAGTCTGTTATTTTATTGTACAAGTTTATAGGCTTGTTTTCAACAAGTGCTGAGATCTTCAGAGCATTACATTTCACAAGTAGGCTTAACAGACTTCAATACAGAACAGTGGCTGAACCTCATTTCTCAAAGTACTTCAGTGATTTTTGCCTCTATGGTGTAGTCTAAAGCTTTTAAACAGCAGCAGTAAAGAACTTCATCAGAATTTCTCTTCTTGGCAGAGCTAAACTTGTTTACCAGGTGACTATTCCTTTCTTTTCATTTTCAGCTTTCATTTTTATTCGTTTTTGGCTCTAGATTTGGGGTTGACTAACCTTTGCTGTTATGCACTACCAAGAAACCCACCTGTGCTGTGTACCAGAATCTGAAATAGGAAGCAATTGCATAGATTCCTTAGCCACAACTGTGGACATTTTAACCAGTAGCTACTTACATACACAACCGCAGTACAATTGTCTAGCTAAAAGGGATTCAGACTGAACTGTCAACTACAAAATGGTCTTTTATGTCTGTCTTCATCAGTTCAGTGGACGAAAATCAAACACCTGTTCTTTTATAAAACATTAAAATGTTTAAGGCTTACAATATTCAATCAATAGATACAATCTAACAGGTAAAGCAAGAAAAATAGTAACACTAGATGCTCAAGGAATATCAGGTACATTATGCAAACTGTTCATCAAAACACTTGCCAAAGAAAATCACAACCTTTTCCAACAAAATTTGTAATTCCTGCTCCTAGAGTTCGAAGAATGACATTCTCTTTGCTGATACAGCCTTTGGTCTTTCTAGCTGCCCTCAATCTATACTAAGCAAGCAAATAAAATTAAAATTACAAAAAGTAAATGAATAAAGTAAATTTTCCATTTCCATTTCTCCTAGAGGGATTCATGTTACATATATTGGATGTTTCTTCTCTTCTTAGGAATTAGCTTTCTCTTCCTGGTTTCTTCCTCCCAAGAGTAATGTTCAGATTACTGCATGCCCACATTTGAGAAAGAAAGTCTAACCCATAGTATAAATTTCTACAGACAGACAAGTTATCCCCATAATGCATGTCATGCCATACAACTCTCTCTTCTCTTTTCACACAATTTTTGATAAACATAATTTAATTCTATTAATTCTGCCATTTATAATAAAAGCATTATCTTCTGAGAAAGGATGTAAAAACAACTACTACTGCTACTACTAGAGGACTAGAGACTAGAAAAAAAGGGGAGAAAGAGACTTAGAACAAAGAGGTTAATTGTTCAATCATGCTTAAATGATATAATTGCTAAAATTGGGGGATTATATTCTTAAAATTGTAAATCTCACAGATTATTAGCAAAAGACAATAGCAAAAGCTCTGATAAATTAACAAAAAAAAATTTAACTATATAAATAAAGCATTAAATTTTCAGTTGCTTACATTGGGGGTCAAATTATGTTCTATGATACAGTTCTGTACCCTTCTATAGAAGCCAGTAAATCAAACTAACATTGAAACATAACTGATAGGAGAAACCAACCCTTTGAAATCCATTACCTTATTAACCTTCCTCTCTCCTTTGGACAATTAACTACATTCCCAAGAATGTAAAGGAAATTTTCACGTTTGAATGTAAATGAAATCAGAAAGAAAATACATATGTATATTCATCCCAAATTCAATAGGGCAGTGCAAAAGCACCACACAAAATCCCTACTTAAAATTTCACTCTGAAAAGAGGTTCCTTCTCCCTTTTTTATCAATGCCTCAAAGTGTTTTGTTGAGTTAATGGCAAAAAACCCCACAGAAATCATGTAGCTTTGCAGACTGCCTATCAAAGGTGCACAGCTCCTACAATTCTTTCTGTAAAATGTTCTGCTTCCATTCCAGAAATGGTAATTTTTTTCTCCTTTTTTTTTTCCTCCTCTTGTTTCCTTAAAATCTACCACTCCCTTGACATATAAAAGCCTATTCTTAATTTACTTGTTCAAAATAATTGTGACTGGAATTAACATAAAGCCAGAAGTGATATTGACATCAGTGAATTGGTGGAGGAGGTTTCATAGTGCACTTTAAGCCCTCTCCCAGTTGGTTAACACAAATGCCACTCAGAACACACTAAAACCTTAGGCTGCCATGACTTCTCTCTTACTCAGGCCAGGTTTCTTCCTTCTTTTTTATTATTATTTTTAAAAATAGATTTTTTCTTTTTTTACGAAAAATGTAGCACCTGAGAGAGTTTATATGCCTATTTCAAAATTTAGAAGGTTTCTGTCATCCAGTGTTCAGTATCCACAGCCAAACCCTGTCTCAGACACTCTCATTTCTTAATAATTTTGTTTATTATTTTGCTTTCATTCTCGTTTGTATAATTTTATATTTGGTACTTACTAAATTTTATCCTTCTACTACTTTTAGTGCTAATATCATGCAGTTCTCCATGACATTCTGTGCCTTTCCTTTGGTATGGCCAGCCAACATTCAGAAACACAAATTTCCTCAGCACACTGGGAATTTTTGCAGGCATGAACCAAATTATTTACATAAATCAGGTTCTTGAAAAACACAAATAATAGATTCACTGCATCTTTTAAACTGACTCTTTATTCTTGAATTCTTTGCTTTTACCATGCCACTTTCAATCCTTAAACAAAATTTAATAAATCTGTCCTCAAGGCTTCCAATTCCTCTTTCTTCTTGCAGGAAGGTTTCAGAAGCAGAACCCTTTCTTTCAGGATACTTAGCTTGTAATCATGTTTTCTCTCCATGTTTTCATCTTCACAGAGCACTTTAACACGTTAACAGTAATGATCTACATCACTTCATACAATAATTTCTCTTTCAAACCTCTCAAATCCAAACCTTGTCCTTCTGGAGACCTCATTGAACAGAGTAACCTATTCATAGCCAAGACTTAATCCTTGAATGTATTTTCAGTTCTTTTTTAGACATGATACCACACCAACAGCTTTCCTTTAGGCCAGTTCTCTGTGCAATATGGCTGTTAAGAGACCTGAGTAAATAAATAGAGAATTTGCAATATCATGGGGGGGGGGGGGGGGGGGGGGGGGAAGGGGAAGGAAATATATACATTGGTGAAGATAGCTGCCTTTCCAAAAATTCATTCTAAAAATAAATTCTATTTGTGGTGAGATTTTCCTAAACTTATTCTTGAATATTTTATCACTGAAGTACATTAAGGAGAATTACATGAAGGCTACGGTGACCTAAATATTAATTTTTTCCTATCCACAGGATGGACAAAATCCATCCCACACATGAGCTGGAAATGTTTCTGTTTGAGGAAATATTTGCTTAATTTTATGAGCTGTAGCTACATTGTTAATTCAGATCTGGTTCTTAAGTTTCCAGGGTAAGTGGTCACCTCAGGCTAATACTCTATGCTGTAGGTCTAGTAAACGAACAAGTACAGCTTTCCACTATACTATACCTGCCAGCTCTCAACCTTTTCATCTGATACATAGTTTATAGAAGTATTTCTATTCACAGCATAAAGTCTTGTATTTATCTCAACTTGTATTCCTCACCTCCTCTTCTGCTGTTTGTTGCTTTTCATGAAATTCCTGGATATCCCATTTTAAAAACCAGGACACCCAGAAAGAATGTAGATTTTTTTTTAGCTTAAAGGAAGAAATTTCTAATTAAAAGGTGTAAATCCTTCTGTTACATATATTTTTAAAAAGGGGTTAGTGCCAACACTCACAATTTTCCGAGAACTATTCCTCCAGCTACTGTGAGTACTACAGAAGGGAGTAGAGCCAGTTTTAGCCACTTATGAAACTCAGTGTATTTGCAGAGGGGCCAAATATAACAATCAACTGTATGAACTACAGAAACCTTCAGCAATCCAGTGGTGAAACAGCTGGAATTGAGCCATTTTTCCATTTAAATGTAAGGAGAAGTAGCAGGACTTTTACTCTTTGCACTCTGAGCTTGCAGAAGTTTCCTGTGTATATTTTCTTTATTTAAGAAAGTTTAAAAAATAAAAGTAAAAAGTGAAAAAAATGCAAAATAGAAACTGCACCAGTAAGTCAGTAGCTATTTATGACAATGGGGAGCTCTTTCATGCAAAAAAGTATTTTTGAGAAGTGAAATAACTCTGGCTGTGACATACATACAATTTCTACCTCTCTTTAGCTAGATTAAGATGAAAAGATGGCAACATATAATTTCTTTCTTCTAATCTGAGGGAAACAGCAGGGCCCCCCTGACTCTGGTTAGGTCCCAGAGCTTGTGCATAGTACACCATAATATGTTTGTTTACTTAACACAGCTTAAGTTGGTACTGTAACTCTAAAATCTGAAGACGTAGGTCAGTAGAAAACCAGAAAAGTATTGAAATCTTTTCTCCTCCAAAACCTAGATTTCTTTTACAATCTCCAAGGAATAACCTTCTTAATTTCCTTCATGAAAATAATTTATGTTGACACTATATATCTTTCTTCAACTCTAGTGAAACCTGAACTACTAATTAAAAGCTTCTTCTCTTCCCCCAAATTCAGCAAAGCTGAACTGGCAGTATTAAGATTTCAAAGGGAATACGCAGTGAATGTAACAGAAAAAAAATAAAAAAAGGCAGCGTTCTTCCAAAATTAAAAAAACACCAACACAAAAAAAAGATTCCTGCTATGACAGAAGCAACATGGGAACTGCTACTGTAGCGCAACCTAAAATTTTTGATATAGTTCTGTGTTAAGCAATTCCCTTTGGCCTGTATTTTTTACATTCCTTTGACAACAAAGTTCCTGATACTCAACTTTAAGAATAAAGACATTCAAAATTCCCTCAAATCAGAGTGAAACAGTAACCACAGATTTTGTCAGTTTCAAAAGCAAATTCTTAGATCAATGCATTTCAAAATATGCCAAATGGTTTGTCTGTCTGCAGTTGGATCAACCCATTCTCATAATTTGTTTGATCTTTTTTGTTGTTTGGAAAGCAAAACGTGAAAGATTTAATGTAGTCACACCTGCCAGATCTACTAACATTATAGAGCACTAGCAATTAATTTTAGGTGTGAGGTTGACTAAATGTCATCATTTGCTCTACTTGAGATATGTTCCATCAAAATAAACAGTCATATGATAAAATTTGAGATCCAAAGTACTTGAACGTATTTTTTATTCTGAGGGAGTGACTCCTCAAAACATACTGTCAGTCAATGATTATTCTTGTTCTCTCTCTCTCCTCTCCTCTTTCCTCCACCATAACATATGCTAAAAACATACCAGTAAGACACAAGGATCCTTGCCCTCAGACTTCAAGATCTACCTCTGTGCATGACATGTAGCACTCACCAATGCAATGCAAGACCCTACGCAGGCCTTTACTGGACATTTGGATCAATGAACAATCATATGCAGCATCTTGTATTTTAGGGCTTCATGACTGTACTAGATCATCTGGTCTTGTATCTTTTAGGTGGGACTAAACACTGCATACCAAGTGCATTAAAAAATAAATACTAAGTATATTGGCTGTATATTGACTGATTATATATATATATATATATATATGATCTCTACTGATTTCCACAGTTTTCCTTTTAATTTCTTTTCTCTGGATAAAACACTGGAATGACAGATAATGTTCATCAGTAATAAGTAAAGACTTACTGTTCAGTCCAGTATTTTTTTTCCTTTAGAAAAACACAAGAAAGAAATTAAATTCTTTGAAAAAACCCTAAATAATGAATAAGGACTAAGATTTCCAAGGTATCTCAATATACAATAGTTTCTTTTTTTTTTTTTCAAGAGCCGGAATTTCTTGAAGAATACCACTCCTGATAAGCAAATCAAATGAAAATCCATATATCTGTGAGGATTCAATACATCCACTGAAATGTCCCAAAGAGAATGAAACAGAACATGAACAAAGGAGTAAGAATGAAGAAGAGTTCTGAAACCCCACAAAAAAAACATGCATATTTTTTAAAAAATTAGTTTAAATCTCCAACAAAATCAATAAAGAATTTAACTGGAAAGAGATGCAGAGATGCAGACTACAATGGTTCTCATGGGTGCTATGGTGGCTCAGATGAACAGTAATCAGAATTAAAAAAAAAAAAAAAAAAAAGAAGGAAAACTGTTAAGTTGCAGTGTGACAAGTACTGCCAATACTGGCCTCTTGCAGTAGCCAGTTCAAGCTATGTTAATGACAGCTAAAGCGTGACCATTTATTATCCTGATAGAGGAAAAACTAAGATGAGTTATACTCCTGCCCTTGCACATAAGGGTCAGACTGGAAATGATTTGGCTTAGGTGATTGTCTCTTCCAAAAATAGTAGGTTTCTAACTAAATCCTAATAATGCAAACATAAAGGCTGTTAATGTACTTATTAGCCATCACAAAATGCATTTCACATTGGATGGTTACAATACATTATATCAGCAGCAATCACACCTCTGTAATAACAGTAGCAGTTCATTTAAGGAGAGCAAGTATAGCTCTTCTTCCAACCCATTATGTGAACATGATGAATGATGATGGCACTAGACTCATATGGGAGGGAACTAGAGCTGGAAGGTGAAAGAACTGCCTTTGTGAAAAATGGATGGAGTAGCACATATATAGGCGTATCTTGGTATACTCAGGTATGAATACTTGAAAAAAACACCAGAATTAAAAGATGCCTCCAGAACCAGACAAAAGCAGTTTAAATTTGAAGCAGAAAAAATCTCAAAAAAACCATATTCAATTTCAGAACTAAAAGACAAAAAATAAAGGGGGAGGAATAAGAGTAAAGAAATATTAAATGAAACATGTTTAAGCAGGGAGTAGCTCTCAGCATTGAACCAGCCACTACACAAGGGTCAGTTATTCATAGTCTTCCCACTTGAGCTTGGTCTTGAACAGTAGGTGATATATGAACAGGATGTAAGGCTGAAACCCAAGTCCTATGCTTCCAAATTAGATCAGAATTATGTTGTTATTTAGTTAAAAATAGATGGTTGTAATTACAACAAATGTGTGGCAAGTAGTCAAGAAGCATAAGGTTATTTGAATTAATAAGTATTAACTATAAGGGTTTTGCTTCCTATTCAGAAGATAATATAATTTACAGAGGTGAGGAGTACATCAGAATGCAGAGGCTTATCTTCTGCTGCCACTAGAGAAGTTGAGCTCTGAAGTTGGTGTCTCCAAAAAGTTCAGGTGGTTCTGGAGATTCGTAGGGATCACAAACCTGTTTTCGTATGAGAGAACAGTGCATATTTTACTGACAACAAAGTGATGAGGAGAACAATTGAAAGTTTGCAAGAGAAGGAAGGGGGAAAATAAACAATGCTCCCACACAAAGACAGAGGTGGATGGCTAAGGTGGATTCTTTATGGCACTCAGATTTATCTTTATGGCACACACTTTAATGTCCCTCAGAGCTCCACTGTAATGGCATCCTGTGTTGAGGCTCATCTCATACTGATTTACCTTTTCTTCCATTCCTAATTATTTGTGCCTTTGTTATCAGGGATAAAATGCTAATGTTTTATAAATGATTTATGTTAAAAATATAATGCTGTTTTGTGTAGGTGTTTCTTCATACAGAGGATTTAATTCCTTGAAATGATTGTTCCCCATAATCCTTGCAAAATTCAGAATAAAATTGATGAAACAACAGTCCCATCTGATAAGTTGATAAACTGATAAGACAACTCTTGTATGCATTTGCACACATGCCAAGTTCTTAGCTAGTATTACTTAAACAACCGGGATTTTAATAGCAACAAGTACTGCACTGTGCATGGGAAATGAAGTTACTTTGAAAACAAAGCCAGTAGGGAGGACACCATAACTCCTGATTATATTTGAAAATGCTTTATATCAGGGCTTATCATGTACTTTGGGAAATGCACTGTCAAGCAGGACCTTTTCTTGGAAAAGCCATGGCACTGATTAACCCCAAGGCCTGAAAGATTTAGCAGTGCTTCTCAAGTGACTTTGCACTGTGGTGTGGCCCTAGTCTCAGAAGGAGACCCTATTTCACTCTCTGTCGCTTGTGTCTGTCAAATGCCCACTACCATTCACTGCAGAGTATATCTTTGCCACCCAGAATTAGTAAGGAGAAGTGGCTCTGGAATTTGGGTAGGTTTAATTAATTTTTCATGGGTATTATGTTTCTGCTATACATTATGTATCTTCAGTTGTGTGAATGAGCACCTCTTTATAATCTGTATTTCTTGAGAATACATATTTCAAAATCATGTCATGGAAACCCAAGTCATCTATTAAAAATCTAATGAAAAAATAACAGATTTATTTTTCTCTGAGAAATAATTTATATATTTTCCAGGATTACTCAGGATTTAACAAGCTGTAACAAAAAACCAATAAAATCCCAAGAGTTTGCATGCATTTGTTCTTATGCAAAATAAAATTATTTGTAGACAGAGCACAAGCTAATGTAAAATAAATCCTTCCTAACTGCTTCAGCAAGTTGTACCACCAAGCTTCAGTTTAAACCTTAGACAGAAACACATAGACATATGCCCACACAGAGGTATTATCATCAACAACAATAATACAAACAATATTATCTGAGACCTAAAAATTGTTGAAGGCAAAATAGCTCAAATGATTCTTAATGCCTTTCAGGCACATCTGAATCAAATAAGGTAATTATTCTTTAAAATGCTTACACAAAGTCTGATTTGCATGCTAGTAATTGCTATGCCTTGTGGCATCTAGCAATTGACACAGCAATGATTTTAATTATTGTAATTTCATCAGTATAAATACTTCAAAGTTATGCAAATAGTACCTCATAATCCACATAGACAGTTCAGAGTATTTGATTTACTAGTCTTGTAAGGCTCTTTGTCTATGCAGTTTACTCTCAGATGTGACTGTGCATTGCAATTGAAGCCTTTCACTCACATCAAAGCTCTAAATCATAACAAGATGAGCTAATTTTACAAAGACTGACACTTCAAACATTAACTTGCAAATACAATTATAAGATGAAATATATAAAGGACTTTACTAGGATATCATCTGGCATGGATACCTGCAGCTAATCATATCTAATGTTTTCTATGACGGTGGTAAGCAATGATATTGCAAGACCAAATGCCTTGGTGTGAACAATTACAGCCACTCTTGCTTCTGAACAGCTGTGTAGAAATACTTTATTCTGTTCTACCATTTAAAAGTTTTGTGTTCAAAGTATATTTAAAAAAAAACACAGTAGTTTGTGGTTTTTGTTTTTTTTTTTTTTTTAATAATGTAGATGAAACACTGTTCATTCACACAACTGTTTCTGATATGGAAAAATAAATGTATCACAGGTAGCATTTTTATGTTGGTAATAACGCAAAGTACATAAGAGTGAATGCATCTAAAATCAATATCTATGACAATTAAGGGAGGGGAGGGGAAAAAGGTTGTGCTGTCATCAACTTATATTTTATTTACAGAAACCTTTCCAAATCCATGTTTCAGGCCAGATGTTCAGATGCTGTAAATCACAGTTTTCAATAAATCTTAGATGTCTAAACACAGCTCTCCTCCTTCAGATACCAAGTTCTGCATCAAACACACAAACAAAAAGTTGAATATTCACAACAACAAATCTGAAAACCACTGTTGACCATCAATATTTACAAAGATGTCACTAATATTTGTTTTACAAAACAGCTGAAGTACAGCACTAGTTATCCCTGGTTCAAGATCCATGTATGCTGAATGAAAAAAGAATCAGACCTGTTGCATTTTTTTCTTTCTTCCAGTTGGTTTATATTACAGCATACCCTGAAGAGTGGAGGTAAACAAAATTGGAAGAAGATCACCTACAAAGAAAAAAACTTCAGAGATGTTCTTCACGCACAGATATCTTGGAGGGACTTTGAGACCTGACAAGAAGTCTATGTTGAGAGAATGTGGTGATGGCCAGAAGTAATTCACTAAATAAAAATATAGTGGGCAGTTTAAGCTGGAAGTGACATCACAATCAGAGATAAATTTTCCTTAACAGAAAACTACAAAAGCATTTTAACAACTTCTTTAGAAAAACTGTCATTGAATTCCTTTATTTCTTATTGATTGCATAATATTTATAATTTAATCTTGTAAAGGAGAAAGTGCAAATAGAAAAGAGGGAAAAAAAGAACTCTCAAAATGAAGAAACAGCCTTTATATATGTAAACTTAATTTGGGAAAACAGATCTGAGCCAAAATATCAGGAAGACCTGTTTGGAGAAACTATATAGGGAGCAATTAACTCTCACACTAAAAGAATAAGAAAACAGCTGATGAAAAATAGGATAAAAGAGATTTAAAGTGAACATTTTTTTTTTAATTCAATGTGTTTTTAAAAGGCAGAAACCACTGCCTCAGAATTTTTTAAAGGCAGATGTAATAAATGGGCTAAAAAATTACTAATTTGTAGGAAAGGGGACTGTCCAAAAATATAAACACTGTCTAGGATTCAGAGGCTGACTCAGGAGGCCCCTAAGGGACTAAGTGCTGGAACTAGAAAATACTACCTCCATAATCACCATTTCTCTTTTACTTGGGCAGTATTTTCTACCAGCCACTGTCACAGATGGGAAACCAGCACAGAGCAACTGTTCTGAGAATTCAACAAAAGTCAATGACTGTAATAGTTTGCAAAATGGCAAGCATATAAAATCACAAACTGTAAAAATTTGCATGGAAACAGTGTATGGAGTGAATATCTTACAGGAAAGTATAACACAGTCTGTGGAGTACGTATTCACCTGCTTACACATTCAAATGTAACTTTGGCTCCCACTATTGCTCCAGCAGGAACAAGAGGAAGCTGACACAGGAAAAAAGCAGGATGTCAACATCAAGCATTTCAGCCAAGCTGTAGCCTACACAGGTAAAGGATGACTTGCAAATCCACCTCATGTAAGAAAAGGGAAGGAATCACTTGAAAGGAAACACAGAAAATCAGACAGCAGCATGAACAGCTAAATAAATTCCACACAACAAACAATGAAACACTGAATGATAACAATGTTGAATCACACTACATAAGAGCACTGTGATGGAAGTGACAAACCAGTGGAATCACATGTAAGAAACTGAAAACGTCACAAAACCGAATCAGCTTTACATTTGCTACTAGCTACAACTATTTCAGATGTTAATCTTTTTTTCTCTTTGATTCCTTGGCTCACATCTTTGCATTGTTTTAGTAAATTTCCTTCAGTTGATGAGGATATGAAAAGGTTTAAAAAAAAAAAAAAATTAGTGGGAGGAAGTAACTTCCTATGTCTCTACCTGACTTTCATGTGGAAGCAAAATAATTATTAATTATAAATATATTGCTGATTGTTCATATATGTTTCAGTCCAAACTACAAATAAACACAAAATATTAAATTATTAAGAATTTCACACCTAAATCTGTTGCATATCAAAGTGGATATTTTTTCACAGGTCCTACCTGCTTTCAGTACAAAAATAAATGGTGGCTGTAGTAGGCCATCATATGACCTGCAAAATTATCAGTTCAAGCATTCTCAGTATTGCGAGCAATAAAATATTTTATATCATATAAAAATACAGAAAATATATTAAAAAATTCTAGATCAGATGACCCAAACTATTTTTCATTCCAGTAAGCAGTCCTTCAACAACAAATGGAAAATAGAGTGAAAAAGTTCTAAGGGAAAATTTTACTGTCAGTATCACTGCTGCAACAAAGGGCAGAAGTCATTGCATTTCTATTACTCCTTCACTGGTACTTTTCCAGCCTTTATAAGTTTTTGGAAAATAAACCAAAATGATATTACTGCCAGACTAGTACTAAGAAATCAATATACACAAAATATAATTTCCATGCAACTCAAAGGATGCAATATACATACTTGGGATATGCTTTTTGGGAGGGGAAAAGTGTATGACTTGCTAAAATGTATTTAAAAAATCCACAAAACCTAATAGAATTCAAGTTTAATTTTTAACTTCTTGACTTTACTTTCTGTTAATTAACATTAGGATCCCATCCAAAAGTATTTGCACAACATTCATTTGCTAATAAATTAAATAATCTAAACTATTTCTGGGAACAATACATTCTTACAGTCTGAGAAGTATGTGTTCCAGAAATATTTTTCTTGTAACCATGAAAAGTGACTTGGAGCAAGATTAAAAACCATGTAACACTACATTCAAATTAAACACATTGGTAATTGGATTCACATGTGTTTAGAGCAACACAGTAAACCAGGATGCACACAAGTATTTATATGATGAAACCAAAGTAAACAAACAACAGTGGAAAGAGAACAGGATGGAAATTGAAACATTACAGTCTTTATATTATACCACACAGTACACTGACACTCATAAGAAGAGTTAGGTAATGTTCAGTATTGCAAAGTATGTTACATTAATTTATGAAGACTTAAAAGAATCTGTTCTTGAAGCTATGGTGAAAACCACAAGTTGAAGTATTAGTAATTACAGCATCATCTAATGAAAAAGAGCAGACCCAAAAAGCCTATTAAAAATTTAGTTTTTTACTTGTTCATCTTTACAAATCCCAGTAAATGTTCCAGGTTTTGCCTAAAGTCACTTTGTCTTACATGAGGCCTGAGTGTTTTAAGTTCTATGATTCACTTATTTAGTAAGAGGAAAAGTTGAGGCATTGATAGCATAGGCCTGGTGATCCATGTAAAAGTAGTGATCAGTAATTTGCACTCTCCAGTTTCCCAGGAATGATCAAAGGAAATGTCAAAACAAAAGAAAAAAGTGGGATTTTTTACTAGAAGCTCTCACTGTGAAAAAACCCAAAGAGAAACCAAACCAATCAACCAACCACAAAAAACCCAAATAAACAAACAAAAAATACTTTTCCACAGATCACTCTCCATGAAAGAAAACTACCTGCAGTGTTTTAATTTAGAAGTCATAGTGTAGATCAAGTGTTCCACCAGGTAACTTTCTTTTTTATTTCCACTACCACATAAACACTACAATGAAATATTTAATTGCTACCAAAAAAAAAAAAAAATTGTTTTGCAATATTTGTTATCCATGCCCAAAAACCATGAGCTGAAAAAAAATTTCTAATCTGTATTTCCTGCAGGAACTAGATTCCTAGGAATTCTGTATGCATACATACATGTCAAATTCACAAAAATAAAATTAGAAAGCAAATCCTTTTTGAGAGAAATGAGGAGCCTTTTAGTTTCAACTTGTTCTTGTTCAGATCTCCTCTTAGGTCTCCTCTCCTCTCCTCTCCTCTCCTCTCCTCTCCTCTCCTCTCCTCTCCTCTCCTCTCCTCTCCTCTCCTCTCCTCTCCTCTCCTCTCCTCTCCTCTCCTCTCCTCTCCTCTCCTCTCCTTCTGGTGGTGTGAAGTTACCACCAGGGTGTTATTTGGTGGTTTTATTTGAGAAATATGCAATGATATTGATCCAGGTTAGGATGATGAGCAAACCTCACTCTGTCTCTTTTTATAGGTTCCCCAAATTCAAGCAGACTTATTAAGAGTTAGTTACAAAACCCTCAGAATAAACAGAATAATTTTGAGAGAGTAAAACAAGCAGCATCTTTCCAGCAGCTCCACATTTTTACTTTTGTCATGTTATGGAAGGAGATGAAAACTATAAAAACATAGTTATAAAATGTGTTTCTTAATTTACAGCACTTGTGGTCAGAAGAATTTCCTGATACAACCTCTCAGTCTGCTGTTTGGAGTGAAATAGATACAGCAGAATTTGAAGAGCCTTGATTATATTGTACATGTATTTCATGTCATAAACATATGAAACATTTAAAATATGGTATTAAATATGTAGCAACATTTCCTGGCACAGAAAGAACAAAGGTGTGAGAGAAGTTTTTTTTAAAAACCTTTTAAATAATGCTGGTAAGAAATGTCCCAACATGATAAAAATCCTGTCTTAGAATAAGTTCCCTTTCATAGTATTCTCTTTGTTGTAGATGCAGGCTCTACCTGAAAAAAGGCCTACTGGTTGCTTTGAAAAAAGAGGTTTTAACTATTTAAGCTGCTACATAATTATTTTTAAGCATTTGGCAGAAAAGGTGGTTACAGCTTAAGTGTTAAACAGTTGTTGATGTTTATGAACAACACTTTCAAACAACTGTAATAGTGACAGATGCTTAGAATTTAAAAGAACTTTATGTGTAATTTTTTAAAAAATAATCACCATCTTATCAACTTTCCTGCTGCTTCCCATGGCTTTCCAATGACATTTCCTTGAGTAGGATAAACTACCTGGCTTTCTTGTTAGAAGAGGGAAAAGGAAAAAAACAGGGGAAAAAAAAAAAAAAAAAAAAAAAAAAAAAAAAAGGAAGAGGACTAAAGTTTGGAGATCACTGAAAATAACCTCCTTATATAAAAGATTTGTTCTCACCATCAGGCACTCTTGTTCTGCCAGATGGAAATTTCTGTTTCCTACATCATCCTTTAAAGTGGACCAGTCTTCCCAATAATTTAAGACAGAAAAAAAAAAAAAAAAAAGAAAAAAAAAAAAAAAAAAAAAAAAAAAAAAAAAAAAAAAAAGAAGCAGCTAAATCAGTGGAAAGTGGGTCTGACTTGGATCTCTCAGCAGTCATTTGAAAACCTTATGGAATAAAAACCTCAGTATTCTCTGTTTTCACTTGAAGATGCAACTCACAGAATCAATCGGAAATTTGATTCACCAACAAGTTTTGAAGCAGTCCCTAAATGCTTCACTGAAGAAATAACTGGCTCAACTTTCAGCACCTTTCTCTTTGTATTTCCACACCACCTATTCCTTTAGATTCAGAGAACACCATGCCAAGGACCTGCTCAGTATAGTCCTAAGAACAAGGGGGAAAGAGTGCATGCCTTAAGATCCTCTCCCAGCAAATCTCTCCCTATGTGGCTGGAAGTATCCTCAAGGAGCCAAGCACATTGGTAAGTCTGACTAATATATTGTCTGGTAAGGACAAAATGCCAACAGCATGAGTTTATGTTTACCCTTAGAATTTAGACACTGGGGGGAAAAAAGGCAGTTTTTCCTTGTCTGGCTTAAGAAGTAAAATTCATTCAGGCTGTAGTGACTCCTGGGAGTTGCAGTATGTCTTTTTTCAGGCAGGCTCTCTCCCTCTGGGCCCACCTGGTAAGGATGCAGGTAAACAAGGCAGGGCACAAGGTTCACTGGTGGCACATCTCATCAGGATACTAAACCTCATAGGAAACACTTGCCTTTTTTTAATTTTCTGTGAGCTCAAGTACATGAGATCAGTTCTCCTAGTCTTGTAAGAAATTTTTCTGCCTGCACATTGAAACTACAGTATTGAAACAAATATATTACATATTGCTCTGGAACAAACACAGGAGCTTCAGTTATTGTTTGGTCTATAGCGCTGACCCAAATTAGCCTTATTGAAGTTCTCTTTGTATCAGTGAAAAGTCTGATATTGCTGGTTTGCATCTTACAATGTACTACCCACTTCTCTAACCCTGCATGCTGAATTCTCATTGGCATTGAAATTCGGCATCCTCTCTCCTGGAAGGAACTAGCCTACTCAATGTACTTTTTTATATACATGGGACAAATCTCAGAATGGGAAAAGGTAACTTAGAATTTTTTTCTCTGTGGTACTGGAAAATATACTAATACCAGAGGGAATATTTTTATTTGCCATATTTAAACAAACAGGAATGAAACAATGTTAAGAACTTCCACAAAAAACAATATGAATCAACAAGCAGTACCTCTGCCTGGTAGGTAAGGAGAGGCTGGAAGAGGCTGCCTATAGCCATTCTCTACCAAGAACCCCAGAGGATGCTGCGGAGGATCTAGTCTGCAGTGCTGAGTTACACAGAAAGGCCCACGTGGCCTCTTTAGAGAGCTCTGCACAGCAGACATCTGCCTCTTCTGCTCTGAGCCCTGTGCCTGCTATGGTGGTGCACGCACTCGTTCCCACTGGTACTCTCTTTACCCTTCACTAAACATGCTTGCTTAATGCAGTCTTTCAGCTAGTGGAAAATAGGTCCCTTGAAGGCTGTCATTCCCTTTCGGTAACCCCCTGGAACAAAACAAAGAGGTGATCTGACTTTCTGCTCTCCAGAGTTCACTTGGGATCAATTCTAACAACTCTCATAATGTCGAGATTAGGCAGCTTTTCCTCCTCCTTGTTAACAAGGCAATGACAAAGAGAGAGAGAAGTCAATTTCCTTTTCAAATAAAACTAAGAAGCCACTTGGCAGTAAATACAAAAGTTACAAACAAGTGGAGTTTCTGACTGGTGAAACCCTGCAGTACCTCTTGCTGGAGGTACTGGCTTCTGGGACAGGGGGAATCATCTTTAGGAAGCTGAAATTTGGATTCCACAGGTTTTAAACAGCAGATGCAAATCCCAGAAGATTCCCTTTCAAGGTTAAGCTTGAAAGCTGCCCTTTTGAAACAGGCAGTTGCCAGCCTGACCACTGACCCTGTCATTTCTCTGGACAGGGACCTAAGCAACTGGGGAGCTGACAGGTCACCTGCCCTTCCTCACAATGGTAGCAGGCAGGACCTGACACCTCCAGACCCAGACTGCTGAAATTTCCTCTGAGCTGACTGAAAAACAGAAAGCACACCTCAGGAACCAGTCTGGGTCAAAATTGCTCTGAAGCAAAGTCCTCTAAGCCATTGGACTTTCAGGAAGGAATTTGGCCAAGTTGCATTGGACTTTCCCATTAGCCAACTCACCTGCATTCAATGCCAGGAGAACATACTTCACCCTGTTCCTTTTGGTGGGAGCACCAATGGGTTTCCTCCCAGCCTGCCAATTTATGAGGTGACTAATGTCTCGCCTGGAACAGGGCTGCAAGCCCCTGCTGTCCATTCACAGGAATTCGAAAACCATCAAAAGCCACACAGATATAAAATCTAAGTGTTCTTAATTACTGAAGTGATTACAGAAAAAACCAAACAAAACCAACAACAAAATCAAACAAAACAACAACTACAACAAAACCCAAAAAACCATGGAGTATGGTCCCACTGCTTTGGTTATTTTCATCCAGTGGCTGCCATATAACCTGCACTGGATGAACCATATCCATACTAAGCTAAACAGACAATATATGAAAAAAAAAAAATTACATGTTTCATGCACTTAGGAACTTATCCCACTGCTGTTTACACAACTGACCAGGTGGATAAAAACACCTGTCCCACTTAAAATCATTTTACCTTCAAGCACTCCTGATCAGTTATCACTGTAGTCCTGCATAAAGGACAATTTAATTCAAAAATTTTGTGGAACGTGAAACAAGATATTTTTGGAAAGGGATAGTAGTTAATGCAGGTTTTAATCTATTAGTATATCATTAAAGTAGATCTGATTTCAAAGAGGCCCCATCTAAGCAGTCAGTGCCTACTGTCAGATGAAAAGGGCTCCTGAAAGCAAGACCCCGTGGAAAAGATGAAGGTACTGTTACCCTCAGATTCAACCAGAGAGATATCCTGCGGATGGCCCTAGAGATGCAGAAATGGGGAGGACACAGGCAGAACACAGAGCAAAAATGGGTGAGAAGCAATTTTGCGGCTGTAAGTGATTCCCAAACTGCAAAGAAACTGACATTTTAGAAAAACATTTAAAATAAACAACTCTTTCAAAATTTTGTTAAAGGCAAGCCAGTGGCTTGATCTTCACCAGGCACGCTATTTACTATGACTTATACTTTGCAAAGAGGAATACAAAAGGAAGAACTGAGCCTAATGACTCATCTGAAAAAAAAAAAGGCATCAATTCTGAGAATAAACTGCTTGATTTAAATTAAAGAGTAAAATGTGGAGTCATTTTAAGTTAGTACCACCAGAGTAGGAAAATAAATGGAGTTTCTGAGTCAGAAAAAGGTCTTATAAGAAATTTGGCTTCATGGATATGATGAGTTCCCACTTCTTCTTGGTTCAGGCAAAACCATAATGTTCGTAATGGCAAACATTGAATGCAAGGCAGGAGTTCAGTTTGATATTCCTGTGAGAAGAGCCAACGACAGCGGCTGCCCATCAGCCAAACAGTTTAAAGCCCAACTGGTAAGTTCTGTGTATCTTCCACTATCTCAAGATTTGCAGGTTGTTCTGGGTAAAAGACCAGTGTTTTATTTTTACAGTAAGCAGAAGCAATGTCATAGAATGAATAACCAAGAAAAGACCACTTGTCTCAGCCTTTTAAATAAGAGCCACAAATGGCAACTTTGCTATGTCCAAGGTAGGGTCCCAAAGTTTTGTGGCTGGTACCAGAATCTTTTGTGTAAATATGACAAACTCTAAAGCCCCAGTACTTCTGAGTATTGCCAGTACAGTCAGCGCTACACACCTCAGCCACGTGCAAGGTGCAGCTGGATGCCACTGACATAATTAGATACACAATACTGTACATCATTATCAGGGGACATAATGCAGCCTGACTTTTTAACTCATTTGTGCCTTTTTCTCCTCAGAAGTGTTACCCAAGCCTTCACACAGTCACAATCCCAGCTGTACTCCTTTTACCCCTAAGTCATGAGACAGCACTGCTGTGGCATGTGAAAAAATTGTGAGTGCATTGCTTGGACAATTCCTGGAACTGCCACACAGGAGATAAAACCTCAAGTTTCTCTGGCCTTCTCCTTTAAAGGAAGCTCACAAGGGTTAATCCATCACTGTGTTAATTCGGATGTATGGTAAATAGAGACAATAACTGTGTAAAACACTAAATTGACTAACCCAACACAGTCTTTAAATTTCCAGACCAAACTTTAACACTTTCTCAAGGACTAAAATGACTAATATTAGTTATGAGACTAATTTATGGTACATGCACTCACTCTGTAGGAAGGTAAATGGTCCATCCTTTCTTATATTTTCCATTAACAATCTTCCAGAGAGATATTTTTAAGACATTATTCTTAAATTCTTTTTTTTTATAAATTGTATACACATGTAGAAGTTTGAACAGTGTATGAATTGCATTTTCTTTTATGTTAAACATGAGTAAAGCTGATTTCTTTTATTTCTCAAAAAAATTAAAAAGGGCTGGTTTAATTCAAGTCACTTTTTCCTTTTCACACATACCATATCCTGTTCAAACACAATATATTGTTAATCATATCAGTGTTACAAAAAACTTATACTGATTAATCTATGCGTTTATAAATGTTTTTTCAGGAACATTTTCCTAATGTCCAGCATTTTACCTTTTTTTGATGATTCTAAAAAGGCTTTTTCTATGATGTTTAAACCATAAAGCTTTGGGATTAAAAAAATAAAAAGATTAATATAGAAATACATTTTTGATTTCCAACAACATTGCTTTGATTATGCTATAAATGTAACTGTGTGTTGGAAAACATATAAGAATGGAAAACAACACAATTAAATGAATACAACTAAAATTTATAATGAATCTGGAATGTTGAAAGAGTTACTACAGCTTTTAGTGTTTCTAAATAAAATTTTTATTTAAAAGTTCCATCTTTAAAACACTATTTACCATTCAGAAAGTGTACCAAATGCCAATCATACGTACCAGCCAACATAATTTTTAGAAACTGAAGGTCTAGTTTTTACCAGATTTACCATTACTCAGCTGACAGATTCTGACCTTGACTAATATATTTACTTATCCATCTTTAGGAATTTTTTAATTAATTGGAATTTTAGGCCATTTGAACATGTACTATCTCTAAAATTCACAATGTTAAAATGTTATTGATATTTATTCAAGATCAAGATTTCAAAATTTTTTTTTGAATTTTGTTTGTATGATGAGGGATTTGGAATGGCTGCTTTTTATCAATCACAGCTTATGAGTATTCAGCCTTTGGTAAGATGCATATAGGAGCTTATTTTGGTAAATGTACCTGCTCTTTCATATATTATATTCAAAAGCAAATAAACCCATTATTTGTGAAAAAAAAAAAAAAGCACTCACATCTAAATTCAGTATCCAAAATGAAACACCATAAGAAATAAATACTAAAAACCATTCCAGGTTTTTAGGTTTTGTTTGGTTTTGTTTGTTTGGTTTTGGTTTTTACTATTTCACAGGTGTTATTTCAAAAAAGCACTGCCCAGCAAGATAGGGAGGGCTGCAGAAGACATCTGTGATAAACCATGAAATAAATGCTTCAGGAATCCAGTAAACTATGGGAAAACCGTCAACATTTCCAAACCCTGTAACTTTGTCATAAGCTCCCCTTTAAACAGACACTTCTGTTTCTTGGTCTTTGGTTTTTCACAATAGTTCTCAGTTGGAAAATTAATTGAATTTGCAACAGAAGGTAAAGGAAACAATATTTTTGTTGTGGTAAGATGTCTCTTTATTTCCTTTTGCTAGGAGGTTCTCTATATATAACTAACTGTTCATCACCCTCTAGCTGAAGTGCTAAGATAGTTGAATCCCCTTTTTCAAAGTCCCTCAGTTGCAATATGAAGAAAAAACCATTATAAAAGTATCTGAGACTTTATGAAGACCTGTGACCAATTTTTGGTTAGAAAGAAGAAAGAAATAAAATCCAAACACCACAAATGAAAAATCTCAACATACATAAGGTTCTCCTACCAGAAGAGTTTATGAGTATTTGTGCACGAACTTCTCATAAACCAATTTACACACCATCCATGGCAAGCATATGTGCCAGTTAGATGAAAGGCTGTATTTCCCCCTTTATAAAAAGCAGGTCATGTGGACTGTATTTATTAAATAATTTCCTTTTTATTTTTCCTCTAGAAATACTGTTTCAGACTCTCCAAGAAATTCTAAAATTACCAACCTAAGAGAAGCACGGCCGAAGTGCAACAAATAATTAGGTCACACTGTGTAAACATTTTGCTATGAATATGAAAATTAGAGAAATAGATACCTACGTATGTGAAATTGAGATTGTTTTCAGCAGCAAATTTATGAGATGTCTAAACTTATTAGTAAGTTCTAAGGAACAGCCTTAGGCACTGATTATGTACTATTCATTTTGCTGCCTTAATACTGCCTGAAGATGGTCATCCTCACCAAGATCAAAAGTCTACCTTGAGAAGTATCCTCACTTTGATGGTAGATAGCAATAAATAATTACCTAGTGATTTTTTTAAGAGGGTGGGGACTAACACAAAATTGTTTTCCAGCTTCTCCAATGAGAATTTATCTAGTCTCAACCCAATAGTTCTCCCATGTTACTTTGGTGGCCATTTTGGACCCCTTTGGTAGATGCTCACTCTTTTGACCTTGTTGCTGTTGTCACCCATGACCATGTACTCATGGCATTGTACTACCACTGCACTCATGCAGAACACACTCAGTCCAAGCAAACCTAAGTGTTTCTTGCCTTCATGTATAAGCATCTTGTATCAGAATATATCCTGATATGAAAAGACAACAGTAGTATGGTAGAAAAGTGTATCATCATCACTTCCTGGGAAGTTTTTTGGAAGTTACCCCAAAAAATCTCTCCCAAAACTCAGATACTTACTGTCACCAAAAACTGTGATAGAAATGCCAGGGAAAATATTTTTGTACCTACTGAAGGCTTTACTTTTTGCTTTTCTAAAATCAGTTTTAAAGGAACTACAGGTAAATACATTTTCCTTGTGATCACATTGAATACTTGAAAATATTGCCTTGAAAAATAGAAGCTAGGCACTCGCCCAGTAAGATGTGATTTATTGTAACACACAGAAAATTCAGTCTGTGGTAAATGTTAACACTGCAAACAATTTCTATACCAATGTTTACAAATTTCAGTCTTTTAAATCCATGAATAGATCTATCTTCTTTATTCCAACAATTGTAATTGTAACAACCATTTCCTTTTCAAAAACTTTGTTTTAACAAAGTTTTTAACAAAAACCATTGTTTTAACAAAGGCTATTGACAGGCATATATCTGTGGCCAATACTAATGGGATTTTCTAAAACAAAAATAATTTATTATAATTTTCTATGGGTCATAAATGGTTGAAAGACACTATTTATGACAGCAAGCATAAAACATATATAAGATGATGACTTTTTGATTCCAAATTTTTCTTACATTGTAAGCACTTTTTGGCAGCTCACAATTTAAAATTCTTACAAAGGAATGATAAAAAGCATAATAAATGAAGTTTAAAAACAGTCAATTCAAATTCAGTTGCTAGGAATCACGCCTGCTCTAGGTATCTTAAAAGTGAAAACAGTTACATGAAAATGAATGCAATATTATGTCAAACAATGCAGGATTTCCATTTTGATCATCAAAAAACCTAATCTATTTATTGCAAGTATTTTCTAGTTCCTTTGTACTAAGTTCCTTTGTATTATACTCTTCTAGTTAAAGAAAATTTGACCCTGTTGCACAAATATTTTTAAATCTTCTCTAAAGAAAGTATTACATTTTTCAGAAAACTACTTATTACTAATGTAGTTCATAAATACAACATGAAGATAAAAATTAATGCATACTTTTTGGTTTAAACAATTTTCCCTGCAACTACACTTGGACCTGAAAAAAAATTAAAAAAAAGCACGATGCTTAGATTGCTTAAATTCTTTTCTTCACACTTTTGGAAGAGGAAAATGGGTGAGGCAAACAGTTCATAATAGAGATAAGGTAAGGAAATATAGACCTGAAGTAAGCAAAGTTCATGAAAACAGTTAAGTAAAACGAATAGCACAGTAGGGACTGAATTAAATTTTTAAACGCACACAATAGAATACCTGTATAACACAAGTGATTTCCTTCTTACAGTCATAAATTCAATGTACAGAAACAATGCATTGCAGAATGATGCACTTTATAGAGCTTTTTTCTTCCCTTCTTAAAATATAGAACTATTATGATTCTCTTGTGTGGATGATAAATCCAGCTCAAAATTCTACCCACTGTGAGTTCTACCAAAACATAGTACTGAGAATGAGCTGTGAGGGAATGAATTATGATATACCAGTGGCATGTGCAGTGTGAGTATTGAAGACAGAAAGGAGAGGAGGAGAAAGAAGGGCACACAAAGAAAAAACACTATGTTTTAAAGGTAGTTTTTATAAAACATGGTAGTATCAGAAGCAATTATAAATTATTATTAAATAATTTTAATTAATTAAAATCTGAACCTTATAAAATTTCAAATAAAATAAGCTAACCATGGAAAGTACTTCATAAATTATAAAATATATAGGCACAACTTCAGGTTTCAGCTTTAGATACTGACATTAATAAAAATTATTCCTTAAATTGTTTTCTCCAATTAAGTTAAGAATAGTTAAGTTCATCAAAGCTCCTATGTGTTGGAAACGAAAGGATTTCCAGATTTAGTTAACTCTGAGACCTTTGAAAGATAAATGCTTGAACTTAAAAGAAAACAACAAAGGAAAAGCCCAAAATAAGGAAAAACATGATAACGGGTACATACTCAAAAATTGAAAATATTTAAAACATTAACAATTTTAAAGAGCATTTGAGCAGGAGGGACTTAAAATCCTAAAGACACCAACACTTGAATCACTCCAGTAATTTTCAATTGCTTTGTAATGTGCAAGCAAGGAACCTTGATCACTTTCACGATGAAACACTTAAGCTCTCTGATAATTTTATATCCTTATAGGCCACATATTTCTGGAACCCCATCATTTCCTAGCTGAAGTGGTTTTAAAAATATGTGAAGTGCTCCAATAATTTTAAATTATTCTGTGCAATGCAAGCTCAGAACCCTGATCACCTCAAAATTTAAGAGCTTATAAAAATTTGAAGTAGTCCAATATTTCTGAATGATTGGGTATTGTGATTTCACTTGTTTTATAAAGTGCTTCCATTTGCAAGGCAGTCTGGAGATAAACTGAAATATAGCTGTTGGCTAGCAAATATAGCCATGTAAAAATGTAATATTAAAAAAATAATCAGAGAGCATGTTCCTGCCCCTCACACAAATTGGAACTCAAGCAATACAAAGAAAAGGAAAATGTATCCTGAAACCCCAGTTGCAAGCAAAAGAGAAAAGATCTGCCCCAAAATTTCAGTCACAAACTACATGTACAGAAACAGTTAACATATGAAAATTTACAGAATATACAATAAATCAAGTACTACATTGTTTCCAGAAAAGTTATAATTATTCATATGTCTAATAACCTTTACAGACATATTTTGTGAATATCTGTAATATTATTTGATCATCTTGTCAAAGTGTAAGGTACTTACACACATCTCACTTTAATATGTGCTGTCTGGATTTTTTTCTGGTTTATTTTTTTTTTATATAATAAAACCAGACAGGAATATTGTAACTTATTGAATGGATAATAATGAAAAATATGTTTTATTTCTGCCAGCAGTTCTAATCAAAAATATACTGCTTTAGTGAAGCAAAAATAAAGTATTCTTATCTACTGAAGTTTTTTAGATGGTTCATTATTTTGAAAGGGATAGGATTTTAACTAAGAACGCATGCAGTTTTGTGGGTAAAGATGCTATCTTACCAGGTTTATCACCTTATAGAAGGGAAAGTGAGGCTTCTGTACATCATTCAAATTCATAAGACATACAAAAATGAACCCCTATAGTAGGAATTTCAGCAGTGCTTGTCAGCTGGCATTTCAGTGGGTTCCCATGAACACTCAGAAATATATTTTGCAAAAAAATAATCTCACATTCAGCATTCACTGTCCTCTTTTATACTTGCTTTTGCCTCCCATCTTCTGCACATATACAGCAGGATTTCAAATTAGAGGGTTCACAGACTCAGTGTTGTATTTTTCATTAAGTTCCCAATTAATATTTAGTTGAAGTCTGGCGGTGAACAGGAGGTTCCTCTCACAGTAGAGTAGTGTCTTTCGAAAAGACAGACTATCTGCTGAAAGGGAGAGAAAACAGAAGTTGCCAGGACTCCTGCCCTTTCCACCCAATGTTAGGATCTGTTATGATCCTTGGCAGTTATTTTGGTTGATGCAATGGTTTTGCTGTTGCATCACTTTCTGAGGAGCCTGAAATCCACTCAGCAGGGTGACCCACTTCTCTGCTAAGGTGTGTGTATATAACTTCCATTAGGATTAAGGGTAGTAATGTTCAGCAGTAGAAAAGTAGCTAATAAGCTATGTAACTCTTGAAGCAACTTTTTTCTAAACATTTCCACAACTAGGTCACAAATTCCTTCTCAAAGAAGCAAGGGAAGACACTGACATCAAACAGAAGCCCTCCTAAGCTACTTCACCAAAAAGACTAATCATCAAATTGAATGAACCATCCAGTCTTCAACAGAACTCTTGTATCTGAGGAAATTTATCATCTCACATAAATAGCATACCTCCTGCATTTTTTAGCAATAGTGGCAAATAAAGGAGGAAGAAAACAATCCATATGCCCCCTCACATGAACAAGCAGAAAATGATATCAAGTAATTCTTCCACTAAATTGATATCCAAAATATTCTATCATGGCAAAAAAAAAAAAAAAATCATAAAAAACTCAGGAATTTTTCTTCAGGTAACAAAACTGGAAAGAGAATATATCTTTTTTTTTCCTTAAAAAAAAATATGATGTATTACTTTTTATTACTATGCAGCAATAAAAGTATATGTTTTCTCTTTAGCTCTGCCTTCTTGGAGTAAGAGAAAATGAAACCTTATTTCAGGAACTCTTGACATGACTCAATAATGAGATTTTTGCCCAAAGTTTGCAATAGAAGATTTACTCATTAAATGTCCCCAACTTTTTTGCTCAGCCCCAGCTTTTAACAGCAGAATATCTTGATTATTAAGAGAGGTGTAGAAACTCAATTACTGTTGGAATGAAATTTACTTTAAGCCTCTAGATGTATATTTTCAAATCTGACCAGAAGTACAAGAAAAGAAATGTTGTTTTTCTCTGTTTTGCCCCCAAGGTTTTGCACATCTCTGCCTTCTCTTACATGTTGACTTAGAGTGAAAGATAACTGAGTTAAGAGAGGCAGCCTGTGAAAGACCCAGCTTAAGATAAGCAATAGACAATACAAATATTCTGAGCAGGGAAAGCTCTTTTAAATAAAGATTTCAATCATCATGATTTAAGGAACTTTGATTTGGAATATGTTGAATCTGACATGCCATCAGGATGACTCATTGTGCTGAAATACATCATGTTTCACTATTATTGCATAATGTGACATATTGATATAATCAGATGAATTGTCAAAACAAGATGTCAAGTATGTGAAATTCAAATTAAGAAAAGTTTGGAAAAAGTCCTCAAAAGGGACTACATGTTATTACTTTAATTACATATTTTACTCCATCTTGAAAAGCAGGTCTTTCAATATTAGTATCTCTTTGGACTTGTGTTTAGAATGTCTTCCCTTAATTTAGCCACATATTTTTGCTTTGCAGTTTACATTTGCATGGCCACCTGACCAGAGAACCCTCATTGAAAGTAAACATATTTCCCACAAGAGTATGGGAAAGTCCTTTTCCTTCCTCAATTACTCATCCTTTTTGTTGTCTGGAAAGTAATTTTATATTGGGTTTTTACCAGTGTCTCAAAAATGTGCTAATAACTATCACTTCTGGAAGAGGGCTGTAAGTGACCCTGCTTGAACAGGGTATTGGAAAAGATGACTGCCAGAGGTCACTCCAACTTCAACCATTCCATAACTCTGTGAAAAATTTTAGCTTTAGCTTTGAGTCTCCATCTGTTTCTAAAATCTTTGTAAACATTTGAAAGAGCTGAGTCTAATCTGAACCCCATTGCATAACCAGATGTAGCTGATATGCCACTTCCATACTCACAATACTTCATTAGTCATAAGAATAGTCAGACTGATATGGAACAGACCCCTGTTCAGAGTATCTGTGGCCTTTAATTTTGACTGATAGTTATAAAGTTTAAGACTGCAATATTCCTTACAAAACTTCCTACATTCATAAGTGCTAGTTTCAAAAGAAACAAATACAGTTTTTGGGATAGAAAACAGAGAGAAGTGTACACTATTCTCAAATTCTTTTACTCCTGCAAGAAAAAACTCTTTCCCAAGGGAATCACAGGTACGTTAAATGTAATACAAGATGTCCAATTTCTTAGAGTTATAGAGGTTTTGAACATACTTAAGGATTCCTCCATTGTAACCCATGTACATGCCAAGACTGGTTTCCTTGCAGAGCAGTCCCCATGGCTCATTCGGGTAGGATACCTTCGTTTAACTGACTTCACAGTGAATAGTATGTGCTGCTTTTACTGTAGAGAAAATAAAGGTTAATCCACAGAACAACTGTCTCACCTCAGCGCTCCTGTTAAAATGCTAGGTAGCATCACATTGTTATTATTATTATGTTCTGAAGAAAAAGTAGCAAACTTTAACAAAAATAACAAAACCCCAAAATTTTTTTGCATATAAATAAGCTGAAACATTTGGAAGCATTTTGTTTCGAATTTTTTAGAATCATCAGGGAAATAAAAAAAAAACCCAACAAATACTCCAAAAGGATATCGAAAATAGTTTATTGTAGTTTATTGCTAAACTATAATACGATTTACATGCTGAAAGACATAAAACTCCCTATACTGAACTGCTGGTTAATTCAAATCCTGCCTGAAGCATGGCACACAGTAATAATGATGACAACATCTAGTCCAATAATACAAAAATCAATAGAATGCATTGAACTGCTATCCGAAGCAAATCTAGAATGTCATTTGGTTGATTATTAATGAAATTGGCACCTGCTAAACGAAATACAAATGAGCTAAATACCAACAAACTTTATTTTACATGGAAAATTAAAAGGTTAGGTAACTATTATATGGAGCAAGAAATGAAGTAGAGTTTTTGATGTTACTAGCATAGAATCCTGAAAATTTTTATGCCTTAGGCTTTCAGATATTTAAAGGAAAGAAAAAGTGATTGTACAAATTGTATAAATATAGCTTTTGAAAATGGTCTTTTAATTCTTATTGATCACAACCTTGGCATTCAAAGTCTAATTATACTAAAAAACTCTGCTACGTACCCAGTGTACTCAGAAATCATTGCCTGAAATTAATCAACACTACAAGCATGCCACTCCTAATTACAAAATGATCTTTGTAGTGCTTCTTACACCATTTGTTGATGCTCTTAAAAATGACCTAACGAACCTCGAACCAAATCATAATTTCCAGGTGACATTTTTATTGTATCATTTATGATACATGATGAAAGTGTTCCATAAAGCATTCAGGCAAATAATCAGAACATAAGAATTCCCCTAGAAAGCTATGTTTTGCTTCAAGTTTCTTAAAAAAATCTGGAAAACTATCTAGAAGTATTCCTTTCTAATACCAGATTACTTACTTCTGGAAGACTTTTTTCAGTAAGGTATTTTTGAGCTCTCTTTGCAAGTTCAGGTTTTGAAGTTCATTTCTTCCACTTGCTAATTATACCACAGACTGCGGTTTCCTAAATAATTACCTTAAAATGGTGTCTTGTGCTTTTTATGAAGATACCGACTGTGAAAGCTAGGAGCTTTCTACAACTTAAATAGGCAAATTTCCTTTCAGATGAGAGGCTTAAATCTGGTTTAATACAGAGATATTCCTGCCTACCTCAGTGATGAATAGGTGGAGCTGCTGCCTTCATCAATCTAATGTGTTTTATTTAATGATGTAAATATCACACATAAATTATGTAATAATTAATATAAATAAATAACATGGCACTGAATGTTTAAAGTGTTATGAGTAAAGCTAATTTCACAGGGTGCTGTTCAAACAGGACAATGAGTTCCATGTGGCCTGTATAAAATAACTGAATTAGATCACACTTACCACCACAGTGCATTCACGTACATGCAGCAGCACCACTGCGTTTTTTTGATGTTTTATTTTAGTTCAGGCACCAAAAGCTTTACTAGCTTTCATCAGTATGTGAGAAAATGGAAAGCAAGTGAGCATTAAAATCTAGTTAAAAGAATACACCAGATATGGAAAAATATTTTTATGAGCTATTTCAGAATTTCTGCCAGTAAGAATTGGAATTATTTCACAATAATTTTGACACATTTTCTGTAAACATAAAATAATGTGGCCCTTAAGGGCCAAGGACCCAAGGAAAAACAGTAAAATGCTGGAAACAAATGACTGCAAAATTTTTTAATTATATCTGGCAGAACCCAAATCATAGTCTAAAGAAACAATTTATTCTTGAGGTTGCAGTTAATAGGGCTTGACAGAGACAGTAAATCAGTTGCTTCAGCTGTTTCTTAATCTGAAGATTTGCCCTTTGATTATACTTAAAAGATAGATAAAAATGCAGTAACAAACATTTAGTTATGTTCACAACTACATTTTCTACATTCAGCATTGAAGTACATTGAAGAAATCTCATTGTTCATGCTCTGGACTCACTGTCCACTCTACTCCAGCTGCTGTAACACCATAAACTTGAACAATTCCAGTGCAGCCTCTTGTCAAGTCTAGCATGGTAATTACACATTTTCATAAAAACAAAACAAAACAAAACAAAAGAAAAAAACCAACAACAACAAAAAACCCTTACAAACCAAATCAAACAAAAAACCAAAACTTACTTTCAGCTCCCAAAGTCATTCAAGGTCTAGGACGTTCAGTTTAATCTTCTGTACAGGTGTTCCATATTTCTTGTACACCCATTTTAACTATTCAGTGAAGTAAGAAATGTTTCCCTCAATAGAAGATTATTTAGAAAACAGCACATTGTAAATTCTCTTCCAAGTAGTCCAAGAAAGATTGATGCAATAAATTTCTAGTTCTGAATTATGAATATCTTATGACAGGTGTGCCGTTAATTGCTGAATAAAAAACTAGGTCATTTTAATTGACAACAACTGAGTCACAAATTTTTAAACACATTAACTACCTCAAATCCCTGGCTACTCAAAGCACTGTTTGCTATGTCTTTGGATGATTAGTTGAAGAAACAGAAAGTGCAATTATAGTCTCCTCTTCAGATATGGCAAAAAAATTTGTCAGTCTGGTAAGAAAACAACAAGATCCTTCACCTTTTCTTTTTTTAAGGTTTATCCCAGAAACCTTGGAAAAGGCATTGCATTATCTCATCAAAACCATACATTTTATCTGACTATTGTTCTAAAAGCAATAATAAAATCCTGCCTTCACAAAGAATTCTCAGTCTATAAACAATAATTTCACTGAACGGGTGATTGGTTGGTTAGAGCATGGTGCTAATAAAACCAAGGTTGTGGGTTTAATCCCTGCACAGGCCATTCACTCAAGAGCTGGACTTGATGATCCTTGTGGGTTCCTTCCAACCTAGCATATTCTGTGAATCTGGTCCAACCTCTCTCTTTAAGCAGAATCATCCTAGAGCACATGGCACACAATTCTGTTTAGATGGTTCTTGAATATCTCCAGTGTGGGAGACTCCAAAACCTCTCTGGGCAAGGTTCCAGCTTACCATCATCCATATAGTAAAAAAGTTCTTCCTCATATTCAGATGTGCATTAGTTTCTGCTTGTTATCTCTTCTCCTACTCTTTGGAAGCACCAAAAAGAGCATGGCTCCATCTTCTTGACACCTTTCTTCTGGGGACTTACGTTGATGAGGTCCCATCATCTTTGTTGTGCTCTGCTGCTCCTGCTCCAAAAGCCCCATGTCTGTCTTGTCCTGAGGAGCCCTGAGCTGAACACAGCACTCCAGATGCAGCCTCACTAGGGCTGAGAGGTGGGGCAGGACCACCTCCCTTGATCTCCTGGCAATGCTCTTTCTGATGTACTCCAGGGTACCATTGGCCTTCCTGGTCATAAAGGCACTGCTGTCTCATGAACAGCTTGTTTAACACCAGAACCCCCAGGTCCTTCTCCACACAGCTTCTTTCCAGCAAGCCAGCTCCCAGCCTGTACTGGTGCCTGAGGTTATTATCCCCCAGGTGCAGAATCTTGCATTTGCCTTTGCTGAGTTTCAGAATGTTCATCTCTGTCCACCTGTCCAGCCTGTCCAGTTCCTTCTGAAGGGCTGCACAGCTCTCTGGGGTATGGGCAACTCCTCCCAGCTTTGTGTCAACAATGAACCTTGAGGAGACATCTGCCCTTTCATCCAAGTCACTGATGAATAAGTTAAACAATATTGGCCCATTATTGAACCTTGGGGGACACTATTTGTGACATGTCTCCAGCTAGCTCCTGTGCCACTGATTACAGCCCTCTGGGATCTGCTGTTCAGCCAGGTCTCAGCACATCTCACTGTTCACTTCCCTGTCTTCTCTCAGAACATAACCTCAAATGGGTTTAAAAGCTTTCTATGTTCAATGAGCTAAGTCTATGCTGTGATAAGCGATATGTGGTGATGTCTGGAGTTGTTTAACAGCTTGATCACTCACCAGTCCACATGGAAAGTTTGTATCCTTATGTTCAGTGGGTCTGAACCTCAGACTGAAACATAGAGAGGGCGTGGAAGAAGAAAGAGTGACACTCACGTTAGTTGAAGCTACACCTTCACTGCTCCCACAGGGCCACATCCACAGAGAGTGCCTCCTGGGGTTCTGGTTTCAGCTTTTGTATGGGGGTGTAGGGAGGGGCAAGGGTGAACCATAACCAATACCAGGTAAGGAGGGAGTGACCAAGACAGAAAGACAATACACAGGATATCTGATACATGATACAGGGCGGAGAAGTCACAGGCTCTGCCAATCACCCCAGCCTCTCACCAGCGTCTGGGCTGGGTTGCAGGGAGATGGACAGGACCCACAACTAGGGAAAAACCAAAGGGATTAAAACACGGGGTAGTCTGGAACAAACCATTCTACATAAAATTACAAACTAATAATTTCACATTGCTTCAGTGATGTTATGTTGTATTTACCCATCATCCAATGTTCCTTAATTTTCTATATTTTGCCAGTAAACTTCTGTATATTTTTACCTTTTGACAATATTTGGTTGGATTTTGCTCCATTGCTCCCAGAGCAAAAGAACATTGGTTTAGGCCTGAGTTTGAGTGACTGGGGTATAACAAGCGTTACTGACATTAAACCAAAAAAGCTGTTCAAAGCAGTTTCTAAATACAAGCTGGGTTCTTGACAATGGAATAATTTAAAATTACTTTCATATTGTTCTGATATTCTTGTATTACCACAAGTATTTTGTTGATTTTCTCCATGTTTTTCACTCAAAGAAGAATGCCTCTGAAGCATACTCAGAAAAGTTTTCTTAGATCTTGTGTCACTGATAACCTGCAAAATTCTTTCTGACATGTGTTTTAGTGGTTTTACCTGTTTTGGTTGCTCAGAAGATATGGCAACAGCCTTTCTATCACATACATGTGATAGATATGAAAACAAATGGAAAGTGAATAATTTTAACAGAAAACATGGAACAACAAAGAAAGAAAAGGCCGCCATCTGGAAAGACTGTTAGATCCTTGAAGCCTCAATCCTTTTTAATTTCATTATATGTATGACTGTTGTTTTTGGGGAGGATAAACTCACGTGAGATTTGGCCAAAAATTACTGTTATCTGAAGGCATTTGGCTGTCTAGAGTTGCTTGATCATTCTGACATGCTTAATTCTAGTGTGCTTCAACTTTCTCATTTAAATATATCTTCCCATCAATCATTAGTGCTTTCCTTCCTGGGTCATTGAGAGCATAATTCTTCATTGTGTCAGCTGAAGGTGTGCTGACCTACTTTTCCTGGTTAATTTCAAGGGTAGGATCAGATGTTCCATTGCTTTAGTAATTGATCTAACGATAGATCTTTACTAGAGCACCCATGACATGGTCTGAGGGGCACTCCAGGCATCACTGACTTCAAGGTCATAACTGAAATGAAAAATTCTCCAATCAATTAGGCAACTTGGCTGCATAGTTTGTTCTTGGAAATAATAAACATAATGTTTCTCTTTGATAAAAATTGGGCTTTAATGCAGTGAAAGTTGCTCCTACCTTTTGGTGTGTAGTACTCTTAATGCTAGTGGTCCCTTAGCCATTTTAATTTTACATTATTGTGCAAGTGGAAAGACACAGTCATAAGTAACAAGGTGTGAATCCAAAAAGATATGAAGGTGCTAAAAAAAAAAAAGAGAATTATCAGTGACAACAAAAGCAATAG
The DNA here is from genome assembly GCF_029207755.1 of Chamaea fasciata. Taxonomy (NCBI): domain Eukaryota; kingdom Metazoa; phylum Chordata; class Aves; order Passeriformes; family Sylviidae; genus Chamaea; species Chamaea fasciata. The sequence goes on from NW_027094086.1 coordinate 31,387,591, forward strand.
TTCACTGTAGAAGGTGCGAAAAAACAATGCCAAACAAAATAATCTCTCAGGATCAGACTTCTAAACTTCTAAAGGAGGAGATACACTATTCAGTTTGTTTACACTTTCTTCCTCTGGCACACCACAAAATTTGATTTTTCAGGTTGGAGTCTGCAGTGTGGTTTCATAAAGTGTTACTTCAATGTGCACAGTCCCACAGGTAGAGGATACACACATCTACCAGGCAACCTTCAGATCTGCCTGGATTTTTACAATGGTCTCATATTATTACCAGAAGGGGGAAATATCTCTCCAGTACATGACTATAACCTGCACAATAAGATTCTTATAAATACATAGATAATGTACAAATAAAATGCAAAGTGAGATGCATTTTGATAGCTTCTGAAATGTATAGATATTTAGCTGTTGATTTTCACCTATTTTCTATTATTCCAGAAAATGCACATGATACAGTCATGGAAAAGACAGAATTCATGCAGTGTAAATTAAAAATAAATAGCAAAATTCACACAGATAAGTACTTTTAGCTGTTCTTTTCCTATATTAGTTGGCCTGTTTTGGAAAAATGATTGGGTTTTGACTACTAAAATATGCTTTTTAGAATTAATGTCTGTATAAACTGATGCCATGTTTCAGCTGTGAAAACACGGTTGGCTGAACAATAACAATTAAATCTAGCAACAATTTCTTTATTTAAATCATTTTATAGAATATAAATACATATTTGTGTCTGTGCAAAAATATCCACTATATATATTTTCCAAAAATGGTACATTTTACTTAATGAACAATTTTTATTAAAACTCATCATAAAAAAATATTTTTAGAAGTCTACTGTAAAATTTCAAAATAAAAGTTTGTATTTTCAGAAGTACATTCAGGATGTTTGCCTCTGAATATAGTATTAAAAATTATTATGCAATGTATTCAAAACCAAAATAATTTCAAGTTTCTACAAGTTTTGTTCATGCAGTCTATTAAAGGAAACAAAACTATGTCTTATGTAACCAAACAAAATAACTCAGGTTTCTTATCCTTACAATATGATAATCCCCACAATCCTGTGGTTGAAATACAGTCACATAAAACTTGGTTGAATAAAAAAACATGAGATAACAAAAGAAAGCTAAATTTAGTATGGAGTGCTTCATCTAGTGCATTTGAAATAGATTGCATTATAAACATACAATTATGAATAAGAAATATTTCTGGTTAATATACATTTATGTTTTGTGATGTCATTACAGGATAATCAGAGGTTTCCTATGGTAGATGTTAATGAAAAACTTCAATGAGACAATTACCTTCCACTTTATTGAGAATTTAAAAAACAATATCAACTACCCCCCAGAAGACAGACACCTGTCAGTAGTCTTAGAGAATTTGTAGAGATTTTCTGGGGACTGACAAAAAGGACATGGATTTCTGCAACATTTTGCTGTGCACAAGTGTCTGAGAGAAACAGAGAAAATGAAACAGAGGGATTGCCAGGGACAGGAAAAGCTCTGGAAATGATAGCCCTGAGAAAGAATAATGGTGAATGATTGACGGCAGTGGAAATAGAAAAACAACAGTAATGGTTTTTAAAGAGATCGTTTCTGTTTTTGTGATTCCTACAGTATCTAAAGAAACAGTTTTTATAACTAAGGACCCAGATCCATGAAGAGTGAATATGCTCTCCAAAGAAAGATCTGTCCTCACTGTATTATCCCCATTGGAATAACAACTAATACTGATCATTTTGCTGGTTGCTCAAGTTAAGTCATGTAATTTTGTAGATGAAAGCTTTCTCTGCAAAATTATTCATGTGTATAGAGTTGTACTACTTGTATACTTTTACAGAAGTTGCAGATGATGGACATCCAGACTGTTTTTAAAAAATCTCCTAAAAAGAGCAAAAATGTTCTTTATAGCTACAGGTGAAGCAATCATAGTTCATTTTATGTAGAACATAAAATAATTCCTATTTAGCTTACTTCCAAAAAGTATAAAACAGATGATATGAGATATCCACATGCACTTTCTGTAGATCAGAATTACTAAATATCTGATAAAGTTTAGCATGAATTAGGTTTGGACCTCTACAGCAATTGAGTAGAAAAAATTGGAGAATTGTGAAATGGTTGATGTTGGAAGAGCCCCCTAAACCAATCCCCCTCCTCAAAGTCTCAGCTACAGCAGACTGCCCAGGACCCTCTTCAGTCAGGACGACACTCAATATCTCTGGGCAGTCTGCGTCCCCTGTTTGACTACCCTGTTGGTGATTGACCAAGCAGACTTTGCCTTTGCATTAATGATCAAGTATATCAACAGAACAAAAGGAAAAAAAATAGCACAGGGAGACATAAAAATAATACACACACACACCACCAGTAAACAATGAGTATGTTTTTAAAAATCCTTAAATATATTGAACAACATAACTAAAAGTAAAGCATTTTTACTTCACTAATAAATGTATAAATGTTTTCTTAGCAGTTATCAAGGGGACCTTACTACCTTTAAAACATTTGCATTTTATGATTTTTTTTAATACTGTCAAATAGATCTTACCTGAGAAGTTAAGATACCTTCAAACACACATCATTATTGATAGTACTGGTAATACAAACAAAATAAATCTAGAAGATGTCAAAAATTTGTTTCAGTTCTTGAAACTAAACTGTACTTTTGCACATCAACCATATGACCTAGTGAAGCAGCCAGAAAAGGGGGATCCATGAGGAGTGGTGGTAAAACTGGGATTCTCAGCTTGTATGAAGTCACAGTGTGTGTTTCCTCAGTATTTCTCCTTGGCCACTGCAAATGCAGGACAAATTTAGTTTTCTTAACATAGTCACCAGATTTTGTGTCAACAAATCACAGCAACATATGGCTCCCATCAGTCATGGCTGTGACTGAACTCAGTATCAATTTCCACCTATATGCCATTAAGGACCTCTTTGAAGTCTACATTATTCCTACGCAGCCATTAGAAGTGTTACAAATTTTTGCCTCAGTCCATGCAGATGAGGATGCAGAAGACAATTTTTCACAAAATGCTACTGACTGAATACGGTAAGTATATATAAAGACAATGAAAATAAATAAGATCTTCCTTCCCATCGGAACGTTTTGATGTCTTCAGCTGACAGGGAGGATGGCCTTCCAGAAATTTCCTTGAATCTCTGCCTAGAAGCATCACTTTCATCTTATGTTTATCATGAGCCAACTGCTTTCTCTCAGACTGTATATATCTTCCAGGCACTTCAGTATAGTTATAGAACTGACACAAATCAGACTTTTAGAAATAAGAATAGTTTAAAATATATTTTTGAATATTTAAGGAAAGCATCAAACAGAAAGGGGTGGGGGGAAAAGGAAGGAGAAACATTTTCTAGTAAAGTTGGAAGGATAAAACATTTAACCATCATGATTTTTTTATTACAGTATCACCTGCTGGTTTATTGGTGGATATATATTTTTAAAATTAGGCAGTGCCAAAGGCACTATGTTTGTGTTCTTTGAAGTGGATACAACCAGATATAGTAGACCTTATGTTAGAAATAAAATATTTTTGCAGGAGAAACTGCTGCTAGCCAAAGAGATTTCAGTCGTCACATCCTGATTCAAGCTTTCTGGTGTAACCATCAACTTGGACGATTCTCATTGTTTATTTCAGAGTGTACTTTCACATTTTTCTTTAAAAATATATGAAGACATTACTGAGGATCTGATTCAATAAAAAGTATGTCCAGACCTCCATGCCCTGGAAGCTCAAACAATGCTGCAAAAGCTGCAGAAATGGGACATATTTTCTATTGAATTGGGTACTGAGAATGCTCATAAGTTTTTTGTATTGATTTTTGTAACAGCCAGCAGTGAAAGACACAGACAATATTAGCTTCATCCACTACAGGCCTGTGGATTTCACTTTCTGCATGCAACAGGACATGGAGTGAAAACAGACAGTGAACAATTTAAAACAAGAGTGCAGGGTAAAATTTTTTTCAGCCTAAAATCAAAAGTGTAGCTTGCTATAGTGAAATAATTTTCAAAATCGGTACCCCACTACGATTAGCAAATTATTAGGCAAGACTCAAGTGTGGCCATAACTGCACTTTTTAAATTCTTTTACATAATGTTAACATTATATACTGATATTCGCAGCTTATATTAAGAGACTACAGCCCTGAATTACAAAAATAAGTAGGGCATTACAAAAAAAAAGAAAAAAAATTATTTGAATAAAGCCCTTAATCACTCTAAAAGTAAATAATAGATTTCTCAGCCCTTTAACAATTATTACTCTACCTTAACTCTTTTAGGATGATTTTATGCAAGATAGACAAGACTACAGTAGCTGTTCTTTTCCCTCAACTGCAGTGGCTTTCTGCTAACAGCAGCAACTAACTCATCCATGTTTTCAACCTTCAAGAAGATACAAAGCCTGTGTGCAGCAATCAGAAACCCAAGTAACTTGCTGCAAAGCTGCACAGAGCTTGGTCATCTTCTAAGTTTACCTGTGAGCATCAGCTGCCCATCCCCAGCCTACTCCATGTTCAGGTTTCAAAACCACAGCTGCCCCTAAAAAATGACCCAAATAATGCCTTGTGCAGCAAAGAATTTAAACATTTCAGTTTGCTCAGCATCAGTGGTAAGACCTATGGGATACGGTTCCAGCCATTCTAAACTGGATCAGTAAGATGGGTGATGTGCTCTGTTACCTCCTAATGAGTCTTGTACAATGTAAAGAGACTGGAAGGACCCTGTTGAATGTGAACAGGGTTCCGTAAACTTAGAGAACTGGATTTCAGGTGAATATTTCTGATTTTCTGTATATGCTGCTAAAAGTCAAACACTGGGATTGTATAACAGGCTTAAATTTTTAAGAATTATAAAGTTGATCTGAGATTCATACCATGGAACGTATGGAGAAAATAATGAAATGTCAACAACACCCTCCCTCCCTGCAATACAAAATCAAAACTACCTTAGGCAGACTGAAATCCTGTTTCCCTTTTCTAAAATAGAGCCCAGTAGGATAAACATGCAATTCCGTTTCCATCCAATACAAGGAATTTCTCCTTTGATATAATTGCATGAAATCCTTGCTGTATAAAAGAAAAACTGGAAAAATACTCTAATTTCAATATTTACTTGTAAGGGAAACACCAAATGTGTATATATAACCTCCATATTCAAAGTTTTTTAACACAATGAAGATATCAATAAGATTTTAAATATGAAATCCCCAAATCGCTTTGTGACTTTCAAGCAGTTTTACAACAGAAACCTTTGAAGAATTGTTATAAATGTTTATTAAGAAAAAAAAAACAGAAAATGAGATGCAAAGAAAGCCTCCCTCAGCATTCTCCCATAGTCAAGAAATGAGCATAATGTTACCAAAAAAATGAACATGTTAATATAACATAAAATTTTTATATTGAGGTAATAAGGACCAGTTGCATCTCTAAAATCCTTCAGACTTAAAACATGGTTTTACTCTTAGTATACCTTGACTGCAGCATAATTAGAAGAAAGGATAAGATTACATACCTCTCTACATGTTGTAAGAGCTTTGGATTTTTTTTTTAATAAATATAACAGATTTTTTTCTTTAACTCCTTCTTCTGTTAAGGATTATTTGTGCATGATGTTGAGAGCCATAGCCTAGATACTAACTTTTCCTCTAGCTCCAAGAAAAAAAAGAAAGAAAAAAACTTTCATTCTGTAGCGTGAATATTTATAGAAAATAACCAATGCAAACTACTATTTTATTGTTTTTAATAGATATTTGTCAAATATTTCCTTTATTTTCAGGCACACTTGCAACTATGTGTTTTTGGAAATATGAATCTATATGCAGCTGTAATGCAACTCAAATGAAAAGAAGCTTTCATTTTTTAAACTCAGGCTTAGTCTGTAATTGCATCTGGATCTCAAAATCAGTGATATAAATACACTTCTCCAAATTTAATTGAATACTTGCTTGAATAAAACTCGGCTTATGTGTCAAAAGAATTTTTTTGCCCATCTACTTGAAAACGACAAGAGAACAAATTCAGTCATGTAATAATGACAAAATGCATAACCTTTATAAAAAGGTAATTCAAGAACTGTAAAAAGTTTGATTACAAGAAAGTTTATATTACCAAATAAACAGAAATCTTACCATAATGGGGGACATTTAAATCCAAATTAGAGCTTGAATTCTTTGATTAACATTTTGTATGTCATATGATTATTACTTACCTACAGACTTTCTCATTGAAGTTCATGTGGATTAAGTATTTATGGTCACTGCTTTTTACTGCTCTAACATCAACAATGTCCAGGCCTGTTACCCTTTATTACATACAGTCAGCGGATGTACTATATAGCCAGTGGCCCATGACAAAAGTGGACTGTACAATCAGAACAGTAAGAAAATCAAGTTGATACAACTAACAATTTTTGACATCTGATTTTGATGGAAATGGGACTATACATTTAAAACATCTGTATTCAAATACCTAAAAAGGAAAATTTATTCACAGTTTTCAGCATTCTTAAAATTGAGTCTTAAGTGTTAGACTGAGTTTCAGTGTCCTGTGAGGAAATTTTCAATAGATATAAAATCCAGCAATCTGCTACTTTGTCCTTTTGGACTTCACATTTTGTTTTTGACCAATGGAGACCTGCATGCAATCCTTCAAGGAGGATTGATGGCTGTGGGAAGAGGAGAGGTATCTGTCCTTAATCAGAACAAGTCCCAGGAGGCAACTACTACAACTTCTAACACTATATTATTGGTTAATTTGGGGACTTCTTTCACTCAGATGACATAGCTAGAAGGATGTCACTGCACAAATCAATATGTACTGCCTTGCCATTGATGTGCCTGCTACCTTAAACAACAACAGCTGTGTCTATGATCATCTCTGAGTTGTTCAGGATACTAATTGTAGTCAACATGTCTCTTCCTAACAAATGGTCTAGGAAGGTGTTAGCCCCCGATGCATATTTGAAGAATTGCTGAATACTTTCCAGTAGAATTTGCCATTTAATTTTCTGTCTTTACTGTTTCCAGAGATGGTTTCACTCCCATTTCTATTAAAACTCATCCTTACCTTTCGCTTTATGTTAAAAAAAAGAAAGATTTTAATTTATTATTAGAAATAAGTGCTTGCAGTTTTTACAACATATATGAACTAAGAAGCAATATGTTTTATTCAGATGTAATATTTTTCTGTAATTTTTAATCTAATCCAGCACTTTTTCAAGCATTATATGGGAATGAGGTAAATGTACATTTTAATTCTGCTAAGTGTGTTGTTAGAGACTAACCCAAAAAGGAGTAGCAATCTCTGGACATTCAGCATAAATTTTTCATTCATTGTAAAAAAGAGATATGTGAAGACAAACTTGTATGTGCTTTTGATTCTCACAAGATACAGAAAACTGCTCAGCTTTGCCTGAAAGAAAATCACATTTCTAAACTATGCTCAAGCACGACTTTGAGCTTCACCTGTGTTCAGCATCAGAGATGTGCTGCTCTGCTCTTATTTCTTAACAGAATGCATGATGTCTCCTATCAGAGGTAAGACTGCCTTGAAACATGATCACTGCTTTGCAAATAAGGTGTCTATGTCTTAAAGGAAGCACTAGTGTTTTATTGAAAGGTGAGGAATGAGGGACTGTGGCAGGAGTGAAAATTGGTTGCTATGGGATATTTTCATGGATTTTTCTTGTGTGTTCACTGTGAGTGTTTACTGAAGTTAACAATACAAGACATTCTAGTTCTCATTACACCTCTCTAGCCAGGTTGTGTCCTCTGTAACTCCCTCTGTTCAGTGCTTGGCGTCCACAAATCCCTCTCCACTGCACTGCCCCAGGAGCAACCACTTTAACAACTTTCCCAAGTCCCTCAGGGAAAGCTGTCTTTGGTCATGCAGGTGCTGAGTCCTTCAGACATTAACATACTCTGCCTCAGTTTTCTATCCTGTATACTGTACATAGCATAGTCATTACAATATTTCTTTTAAAAAGATTTCTGCTAGTGAGTAATTAAGGGAGAATTCACTCAGTGGACAGCATGGACTACTACATCTGTAAGAACAATCCTTGTAACACTAATACTCCATACTAGAAACTCACACATGCCAACTGAAATGTCTCAGATTCCTTCAGTAAATCTTTGACGATAGGCAAGCAGGCTGTGGAAGAGATAGATCCATGTTAAAAATGCATTTGGTATTCAAAAAACATTTTAGTGTGACCCTCAACAAAAGGTCCAAATCAGCCATGTCTACCACAGGATGAGAAAGTCCAACTTTGCATGTATAAATATTAAAAAAAAAAAAAAAAAAAAAAAAAAAAAAAAAAAGTCACTTTCAAGGTAAAAGTAGGTTAAAAGATTCCCATAGGTTTCTGGGAAGAGGAGTAGATAACCCAATATATTAATAAATTATCTGGGGAAAGGGTTGAATAGGCTGGGTGGACAAATATCTTGCTTAAGATATTATTTAAGGAAATGAAGATGCAACAGTTTCAGAATGTAGAATCCCTCCAATACCAAAGTGCAGTTAAATGGGTGAAGCATGTGGAAAACCCCCATAACTTTCCACATCATGAGGAGGTCTGATCTGATTCGTGGTGCCCTGCAACAAAACCTCAAGGCTTTTAACCAGATATTTCTATAAAACATTTTTCACATATCAGACACAGTATTGAAAAAATAAAAAAAGCTATGATGTTGAGAAAGTATTATGAAAGTAAGAGAATCAAAAGAGAAAAGCATCACTTCCGAAGTGTCTATGCATTCTGAAGAATGTGTGTGTACACATTAGAGTACATTAATTTTACGATATTCTCTAACAAGTCTAACACTTGCTCCCAGTGCAGAAATAGAGGAAACACAGCCCAGTTCAGAGAAAGAAAACTGAAGATATGAAGTAATTTTTCTCCAGGTTGAGATACATGGGTGATTGAAAACAACGTCAAAAGTTAGAGAAGCCCTTGATTTTCAATCTAGCACCACTAGAAAATGTAATAATTAAGATCTGCTTCCAAGTTCATTGGCACCTTGGCTACCCCATAGAGGTAAGAGAAATTGTCCTTCCCTTCATAGATTTTACATACTCCAAAATACAAAATTAGAGATTCTCAGGAATTCCAACTCAGGCTGAATCAGAGTTTCTCTGTACAATACTGATTCATTAATGAACTAGCAAATCAATTAAAAAAATAGTTTTGCACATCCAGTGAAAAATAAAAAGGAAGAATTAGGCTACTGTAGACTATAGAAATTTTACTGAAGTAGCTGCATGTGAATTGGTTTAGAGAACATGAACTGGAAGATGAAATCCTGATGCCAATGAAGTCAAAATTTTGCCACTGACTCCACTACAGCTAGATTTATCCAAAGCAATGAAACCCCAGTGGAAACAGACAAATCAGGAAAAGATGTCTGTAATATGAATTACAGCCAAACATTAACTAAAGACTTTTGAAGAAATGTTGAAGAAGCCTTTCAAAAAAGAACTGTGGCATAAAAAACCCCTGTAGTAGTAGATCCTTGCTTCCTCCCTGGCCTTTTTAGAAGCTAAACAAAGACAGTTTTTAAGGGCTGGACTTGCAGAATGCCACAACATTCATCTAACCTTCCTCCCTCTGGAAAAAAATCTTTTAAGCCAAAACTTTTAAGTCAAAAGCTCCTTTAAAAATTCCAAAACAAGTATTGCATCTTTTAAACATATATTTGGTGTAGCTTAAATCAGAAAATAAGAGGGAAACATGTGAACTAAATTAAATGTATTTGAAAACTAACAGCAGCATATCTAACATTCTTTAAAAAATAAATAATTCATCAGAATGTCGGAAGAGTAACTTTCAACAATTCCTCCATTGCAAAATTGAAATAATGATGGTCTGCTTGGTAGAGTTTTATTAGAGAAAAAGGAAGTACTACAGCTTACGAAAGTACAGTGCAAAAGATGTCACATGTAAATTCCATATTAATGACAGACCACTGATACAAGGAAGAACTGAGGGTTCAAAAAGGAGGGACTCTTTTTAAAAACCCTCTATAGCTAAAGATTATTACGCAGGCATTCACATTCACAAATTTTTATAGTAGGGGACTGGGGAGAGACATTTAGCAGCTCTAGGGTGACTGCAATATTCAGAAGGTAGAGACTGCTCTGGCCTGGTAGGTAGCTGGCTTTTATTTTCATTTCCTGTTCAGGAGTAAGATTACTGTTTGGGGAGAGTTAAATCTATTTCAAGCATAAGAATCATTTATCCCTGGAGGTGCTGAGCTTCAATTAATAGCTCTTGGATTCTTCTTATTCATCTTAACTCCAATTTGTGCTGCTTGGCACTAAGGGTCCAGTTTGTTCCTTTCCTCATTTTCAGTTCTCCCTTTCCCCATTTTCAGTTCTCCTGTTCCCCATGCAATGCAGTGCATCAGAGAAAGCTTCTGCTGTCACCTTAGTTTAGGCATATGTTGTCATGTAAAGTTAATCTTCAACACCTGATTCCTCAGTGTTTCTCTGAGGTGGAGAGTCGTACTGATACTACATAACTTGTACTCCTTTTTGATTTTAATGAAAGTCTGAAAGAATGTTAAATCAGATATAGATCCATTCAATGTTATTTTTTAAAGGTAGCTATAAATCAGATATGACATCTGTTTCAGTATTTGATGTCTCTCAATCTTAATTTTTGTGCAATAAAATTTTGGCCCACGTTACAGATTAACCACCTGTAAAATTGTAATTTTGTATACTGAAGCCATTTGCAGTTGTAATACAAGTAAAAAATTAATCTAGAACTATTAAACCTAATTTATTTCATACAGTTCAGAAGCACTCAAATCAATTTGCTGAAAATCTAATAAATACTTATTGCTAAAATCTACTCTGAGTCTGCATCTCACACAAGAGAGATATTTTGGATCGTCTTTCATTTGACGGAAGCCTAAACAAGAAATCTTTAAAGTGACCCTGGCATTATCTGTTCCTTCAATTATTCAAGATACTCACTGTCTACCTCTACTTTTCCTTAACCAGCAAAAAAATTAAGTCATCCACCCCAGAAGGAGTGGAGGGGGAGCAAAGGCCTGGCTACAACAGCTATGAATTTAACTTACTCATGTGCAACTTACTTTCTGCTAGTCCAGTGGGTTTTTCATTCCTAGAGAACAAAAAACCTGAAAAATCCCAGCTATGTTCAGCCTTGTCAAATTAGCATCAACTTCCCAAGACAATATGTATGTTTGTGTATATATATATATATACGCAACTATATGAAGAGAGATAGATAGATAGATAGATAGATAGATAGATAGATAGACATATAAGCACATGCACAAACATGTATACCAAAGCCCTATCCAGAAAATGAAGATTATATAGAAACTTAAATACCATTTAACTGTCTATAGCACCTAAGAAATGTCTATCTAGCCCTGTAGCATCTTTGCTTTTCATTCTTATTTATAAAGCTTGATTCACGGCATCTATAACTCCTTCCTAGGCATCATAGACACTTTTTAATACGATCTATGGCCACTGATCTCCATGGCCACCACTGTCATTTTATTATCAGTCAAGAGGAAGACCCGTCAACAGGAAACCTGTTTGCTAACTTTAGACAATATGCTACAGGCAGGCATGGGCAGCAGAGTTGCCTTAATCTCAGCCTTAATGGAATCCTCAACTGGCACAGAAAATGCAAAACTGCTTCCTTATTTTATGACAGGGTTAATTTGTCTGTCTTTAGCAATGCAATGGTTGTTACAAAAAATTAAGACCATTCCTGTTCCCAGAGAGTTTTTTTTTTATACACACATTTTAAAAAGTAATTGCAAGAAATTTTGAGATTATCATTTAACTAGAGGCATGAAAACCTACTCATGAAAGGATCTAAAAGAACCACAGTTGCCTCAAAACTAGAAAGACAAATAAAATTGGAACAAGTTAATTCAAAACATTTAAGATTAGAAATTTTAGAGAAATGTCACGTGTCAAATGAAAAATTAGCATGATGAAAACATTAAAGAAAAAATACTGACAGCTGAAGGAAAAAAAAATGTGAAGAGGTAAATGAATGCACACCCAAAGGTTGTATGTGCAATCTTGCAATACATATACAAAGAGTAAAAAGTCAATGAGGATAAGGTGGAAAGTCCAAAATGTAATAAAAAGTAAGGAAAAAGGAAATACGAGGCATAAAACATCAGCCACAGAGCAGTACTGAGAAGATTAGAGAATGAAGTTAAGAGAGAGTGCAAAAAATGATAAGAAAATTAAGGGTAGAAAATGAAAAGCAGATTGCATGAGGGTTTGAGATAAATCAGAATTTTTTAAAGTACATGGAGAAGAAGAGGTCAGCAAGGAGGAAAAGAGTAGGACCTCTCAGAAATGGGAAGTGTAATTTATTCACAGAAGAAGTAGTTACTGCTATCAGTTTAAACAAATCTTCATATCAATTTTCAGAAAGGAGGATATGGAATGAATACTAGAAAACAGTCATACATTTTGCATTTCTTGGATTATAAAGGGAAAATAATGAAAGAAATTTTATCTTTCAATGGAAACTGATGAAGCAATTGTACAATGTGTTCAACTGGACTGCCTGGATCTGATTTAGAGTAGGGGTTTTTGGAACTGAGTCCATGGTTTTTACAGCACGAAGCACAATAACAGCCTACTATAAATAAGTCATCAAGTTTGATCAAACTCTGAAAATAAATGAGATGCTGAGAAGTCTCAAAGTAGATAGGGAAAAGCTTTTGCTAATATTGCAAAAAGCTTTTTGGAAGTAACATTTTTGCATCTGAAAACAGGAAGAAGCAAATGAATCCAAAATTTAGATAATCCAATATATAATTATAAGCTAACTTGGCAAATTTAAGTAACACTTAGTGTATATGTTGGAAATGAATGCAAATGTTATGCACTTTTGGGATGAGATTAAAAATACCATTTTATATAAAACTTTATTAATTACATCTTCATGGCATAGAGCCCAGAATACACTATCAAGGTCAATGGCAAAAAAGGATTTGAAAATATAAATAAATAATCTATTTAAGTCCTTTCATTATTGTTCACTTCCTTAATATTAAAGTCTTTCCAAAAATTTGATGAATGTCTTTATTTGCTATGAATTTTCTGTAATATATGGGAAATTTGTGGCTGAATAAAAAAAGTACCCTATTGCCCTTAAGGAGACTGCATTGACAAGGGCAGTGAATGAAGTCTACTCACCAACAGTGATTAAGACTAAACAACAAACATCTGCTTCATTCAACTGAGGAATTCAACCTTCCTTTTCCATATGTTTTCTGAAACAGCATGGAAAAACGATTTTGCACGATCAGAGAACAAGAAATAGCAATAATCTTGTCTGGGTACCTTTGCCAAAGCAAAAAATTCCTTTAGAAAGGATTTAAGACCAGAAAGTAGTCACAAGTAAAATATAAATACCAATGTAGACCTGAGAATATTTCTGATATTTTGTATGGCATTTATACTGCCTTTGTTTCTCACAGCATCCACAGAACTGGAAAACACTTAAAAGTGAATTATTTGCTTCCTGTTTCTAATACCTAAAGAACAGGAATAAAGAGTTAAACAAATCATCCTGAAAATATGAACTGACACAAACTCATCACAGGGGTTGAAAATTTTTTGTGCTTCCGTATATCTAATGTTATCTGCAACCAAAAGAACTCTTGTGCAATTTATGAAGATTGCAATCAATCACTTCTCAATTTCTAATTACTTCAAATTCTACGGACTACACACTTTCTAACTGTTCCTAAACTCTTATATTCCAGTTCTTCTGAACCAGTAGGGACATAGGCACCAAAAGAAGTATATAGAAGAAAAAAAGTCAGAAAAACTGAATTTGTAGAACTGACTAGGCCTTAGAAATTTTTTTTATAAACCCTAAGCAATCTTAATTTTGTTCCAGTGAGCTGACTCTAGCAGACTTACCCATGTATATCAAGAAATTATGACATCCTTGTGCCTTTTCTACACCAGTGGTTTTGAACTTTTGTAATTCTTCCTCTTTCAACTCTCCATTCCCCTCCACCGATCCTTTACACCTTAAGGGCCACTCTGACCTCTCCTTATCACTGGGTCATTTTTTGCTTGTCCTAAGTATTTATAATGGTGGTGCATCTCACCAAAAAGAAATGAAGCAGTACTGTAGAACAGAGTGGTTTGAATTTTGTGAATATTTTTTTCCAGCTGATCTAACCAAGGATAGTTCATTCTGGAAAAAATAACTTGACTTTTTCAGAAAAAGTTTAAACTGTTGTGTTACCAATTTCAAACACCCTTAAATATCAAATGAAATTACTGCATTATAAGATGAAAATAGCATGAAGGAAAAAAGCTGCCTGAATATCTGTAGTTCATAGTTAGAACCGATCTATTTATGCATTGAGTGAATATATATTAGGAGAAGTATATTTGTATATAGAGAAGTCTCTCCACAGAAAAAATACTTAGTTGATATATATTCAGTGTTGTGGTAAGGTTGTATATGCAGGTTTGACAGCTGGATGAAGGCAGAAGTGGAAAAACTATCAATATCTACTGTTTCTGATCTTTGCCCCACTTTCTTCAATTTCCCAGTTCTTTCACCTGCTAGCAATTTGGCCCCATAGTAATAACAAGCTGTGCTTTACATACTATGGACTCCGGTACTTTTGTTTCCTCACATGCTTTTTATTCTCTGTCTTTAAATAATGTGAAGACACCTTCTCCTGTTCATTAAAAAATCAGTCAAGACAATAAAGCTTACCCTCACTAGAATTCAGAATTAGTTTAAAATATATTTTAACATTTCTCACTCAAACATGTTATAAAATTATTTTTTAGGGTTACACTTCACATGAGGTAAGTTTCAATTCCACATTCACTTTGGTGATGTAATTAATTTTACCTTAACAGGGCTGTTTAGTACTTAGGCAATTCCTGCTGGCTTTTAGCCGCAACTCCAAAAACCTCAAATCTCCCACAGAAGAAACTAAATATCTGTCAGCTCTGTGTAGGTGTGCAACTGCAGAGCAGTGTCATGGCTCAAGACACTCCAGCACAGGATTCAGCTGGAGTTCAGCGCTCTCCCACTCCAGGCTTTACCTGTTTTCCTGAGTCCACTGCCTCCTTGGACTGTAACACATGCTGAGGTACTTGGCATGAGGAGGCTCACCCTCAGACTAAGTCCCACCTGAAGTCCATTTAGATTTTTAATTTGGAAAGGGACATGAATGCCTGATTGCTTACATGAGATAGTTTCCTAAAAGGAGAAGTTATTCACAGAAGATAATGTTCATATTCCTGGCATCAATCCAGAAATGAAAATGTCCAGTGTGTTGGAGTCTAAAGAGAAATGTTTTCAGTAGACTCAGAAATCAAACCTATTCTTTTTTTTACTAGGACATGTTGCTCCATACCTACAGAAATCAAAGTTATGTTATTCTTTATCAAATTTAATACATGGACAGGCCATTCATGATGTATAAATAGACACTTATTTTAATTTTTTGAACAGTGGGAATGACTTGCAGGACGTAACAGTAAAGCCTCCTTCTCAGAAGAAACTTTGTTTATCAAGACCCAGAACGATGATCTGCAACAATACATCTGAGATAGTAAAAAGGTACAAGTGCTTATTTTAACACCAGCCTGTTATCTGCTTTTGTATAATGATTCAAAGACATTTTGAAACCTAAGATCCAAGCAGATTTCTTTATTTAATGTTTCAAGAAGACATGAAATCCTTTCCAAGCAGTGAGGCAGGTCCTCCCTTTCCATGCTTAGTATTCTTCTCATATCCTTGTCCTTTTTGCTAAATTGCTTTGGTTATCTGACTTTTCATCTGTTAGATGATTATTTCTAACATGTTAGAATTTATTATATGTATTTATTATATGGTCACTGCATTTCATATATCATTACAGTTTCATTTACATTCACAGAAATATTTGTTCAAACTAATGGTAGGAAATATATTTACATGTGTGTATGTGAATATTTACACATGCTACACAGATATGTGTTAACACCCAAATATTTTGAATAAGATAAATTGGGAAAGTTGTGGAAAAGATTCCTGGATATATGATTTTCTTTTTCCTTCTGTTTGTGTTTGGTAACAAACTATGAGAAAAGGAAAATGTGACTTGTCAGCAACAATGAATACTTCTTGGAAGACAGAAATTATAGACCAAAAGTGAGATCCACAGACTGATGAGTTAAAATTTCCAAAGGAAATTAAAACACAAAGTAAAAATTTTTGCAGCCATATTAATAACAAAGAGAATGAAAAAAAAAATGGGATTGCTCTGTCAGAAGGGAATAGACATTTATGATGATCTGGGTAGAGTCCTGAACTAAATAAACACCTTACTCTGTTTCAAATCTGGGTGATAATGCAGAACAGGTGGACATAAGGAATAAGAAAAAATGTGGATAATGAATATGTCCTTCTATCTGAGTAGGAAAATCTTGACACACACATGTTTCTGGAACTGGATAATTTCCATTGAAGAATACTGAAAGACTTAGCACATGAAATTGCAACTTAAAAAGCAAAAAAGTTTAATAAATCTATCACATACAGTACCTGTGACCAGAAACAGGAAATGGGATGCTTACTGGGAGGGGGAAGCAAAGGCATCTTGGAGCTATAAAACCTGAATAGAACTAAAACTGTACAGAGAGCCAGAGAACACGTGGAAGAATAGAATGAAAATCATACAGGTAAAGATAAATGTGAATGAATGCAACAATAGTGCATCCAAGGTAAACCATGTCAAATTAAATGGATTGTTTTCTTTGATAAACAGATTCTGGAAAGTGTGGTTGATGCAATCTGTCATATAATCACAGAATGGGTTGGAGGGGACCTTAAAGCTCATTTTGTGCCATAGGGAGGGGCACCAGGTTGCTCCAAGTGCCATTCAACTAGGTCTTGAACACTTCCAGGGATGAGGCATCCACAGTTACTCTGGGCAACTTGTTCCAGTGCCCCATCACCCTCATAGTAAAAAATTTCTTTCTAATACCTCATCTAAACTTATCTTCTTTCAGCTTAAAAATCTTGCCTCTTGCTCTATCTATATGTGTCCTTTGTCAAGTGCTCATCTCCAGCTTTCTATAGGCCCCTGTTGGGTACTGGGAGGCTACAGTTAGGTCACCCTGAAACCTTCTCTTCTCCAGGCTGAACAATCCCATCTCTCAGCCTGTTGACATAGGAGAGGTGCACCAGCCCTCTGATCATCTCTGTGGCCTCCTCTGGACTTGCTCCAGCAGATCAATGTCCTTGGAGACTTCAGCAAAATAGTTTGTATGGTGCAGAAAAAGAAACAGCAAGTTAAACCACAGAAGACAGGCTTTAGAAGAATTCTTCTGTCAGTAAGAAATTGTTTTAAACCAGGTAGAACAGTTTGAAAGGATAGTTTGGACATTATTAACTGGGTGAATTTTTTTCCAGGATTCTTTGTTGGGAGAGAAATTTGGTCATATTTTGCTAAAACTTTTATACAAAAACTGGAGGCATTATAACAATAAAACGCAGAATGGGCCCATCAAAAGCAAACAGAAGAGCAAGGAGGGAGAGTGGAATAGACATGAGGATTCCAGCTGGATTTGTTTGGTACCAGAGAACCCACAATGAAATGCTTACTGAATCTTAAGGAGAAATCAGATGAAGACAAGTGAAAGAAAACATTACACTTCATTAGCTAATAACAGATCAGAATGGATATATACATACACAATCCATAGGGTAATGCTTTAGATAGCGTTTAGTTTGTTTTAAATGACAAGGCCTGGTACCACTGATGCAACTTTCTCCTTAGACCTCCTGTCCTAATAGGGCTATCCTGTCAGTCCTCAGTCAAATATATTCAAAGAAAGCAGATTCCCAAAACATGAATGGCAGCAGAGAAGAATAGTTAGAATTTCTATCAGACTAAAAAATCTTGGCTTTTTCAGTCAAACAAATCTATCATGACAGTCAAATAGAAATCTATAGGTATATCAGTAGGGTACATATTAGAGAAAGAAAAGAGAATATTAGGTCAATAGCAAATCTGATGCATTTATACAAACAGTTTAATACATAATCCATATGGCAGAAAGAAAATAGATTGAATAACAGAGGTCTCAGGCACTATGTAAAATTATGTTTTTAAACATTTTATTCCTTAATTGTTGCAACTTCAAAAATATCACCAATTAAATACCTCATTCTAAAAACTAATTAATATATAAGATAATAATTTTTTATCAAAAATCAGTCTTCTGACTAAACATTCCTGTTAAAATTTTAAAACATATATTTAATTAATGATAAAATTTCTGTAAAAAGTGTCATCTTGTAGTTTCCAGGCTTGGATTTGAGGGAAAAGAAGGGAAGGGAAGGGAAGGGAAGGGAAGGGAAGGGAAGGGAAGGGAAGGGAAGGGAAGGGAAGGGAAGGGAAGGGAAGGGAAGGGAAGGGAAGGGAAGGGAAGGGAAGGGAAGGGAAGGGAAGGGAAGGGAAGGGAAGGGAAGGGAAGGGAAGGGAAGGGAAGGGAAGGGAAGGGAAGGGAAGGGAAGGGAAGGGAAGGGAAGGGAAGGGAAGGGAAGGGAAGGGAAGGGAAAATAAAACTCAGAGTTAATCAGAAGGCGGGCTTTGTTTATCAGACTAATGATCATATATCAGGTTACTGCTAACGTTTTCATTACACAAAATTACATCTTCTTAAAATTAATTAAATCTGAATAATTAAAGTAAAATGATTTTTAATAATAAATGGGGCTTCTATTGTTAATGTGACATTGCTTTTCTTCAGCATTATGACCAAGGCATTATCAGACCAAGTATGTTTTTCTTAAATCTTTAACTATTGTGTATTTTCCAATTTAGATGCAGTCACCTCTTCAGTGATAGAAAAGAAAAGAGGGGACCATAAAATCTCTGGCAGAAAACCACATTTGTATCATAACTGATACAGCAGGGTTTTTCAGGTATATACATAAGAAAGGAAAGAGGTGAGAGGAAAAAGTGAAAGAAGTGCTAGTCTACTGGGAAGCCAAGAGAGCTGACTGATGCAGTGCACTTGAAAAGTCACTTAATAGGAGTGGTTCTATGTATGCAGAGCTCTAGGTATGTGTGACACTGCACTTGGCTGAAATATGTGACACCAAACTTGTCCCTGAAAAAGGCTACCAACTGTGTAGCTCTTCCAGCTCGTACAGGCAGCTAAGTCCCATGATTTCAACTCTGTTTGGTTATTTGATATCTGCCATTCCAACACAAACCACTTCCAGGATCTAGTTCACAAATGGTCTTTACATATAGAAAGGAAATTTTTATCATAAAATTAAGCCGTAGTCTGCTAACACATCTGCCTGCAAGATAGGATAAAACTGTGAGCCTGGCTGGTAATTGATTAAGGTTGTTTTTGCCAGGCTTTTAAGTCCCTGATTGCCCCAGGATCTGGTATACCAGTGGGAATGAAAAGTATCAAGCAAGCATAAAGGTTGATCCTGAGGACTCTCATTTTATCCAAGTTGCACAGATGCAGTTGAAGGAGATCTCAAGGAGCAAAATAAACTCCAAAAGACAGATAAGAAACATATCAGCCTATCTCTGATGGAAGTTATATAACAGAAATCTGTACAAGATGCCAAGCAAACCATATATTTCATGACAATTTTACTTCAAAATATTGAATAATATCTTGTTTCACTTATTTAAGCTCAAATTTGCACCTTCACCAGAATGTGGTTCTAATATATTTTACCCCAGATTAGTTCTCAGCTGAAAATCCACATCTTTAAATATTGCCTCCACTGATCATCTGGGACATCCAGAAGATAAATGCATCACTAAGATTTTTTAAATGTGTCAGACTTTGGATTGCATTTCTAGTTTGGTTACTCCTAGGGCAGGGGAGGAGCTACAAGGGCGTATATTTGTTTCATGTTTTAAATTTAAATATATATATATATATAGTAGAATTTTGGGAAAAAACCCATTAATAGAATAAATTTCTACTTAAATATTTCTGTCTGGTACCAAAAAAAAAAAAAAAAAGGAAGAAACAAAATCCCCCTACATTCTCCCCAGTGTTTCATTCACAGCAGACCACAAGAGGAATATGATATTCAACATCATTATTATAAATTAATACTGAAATGGACAAAGTTTGTGCTCTTATAATTAAACTAGGATAGAAAAAAGCTGTTAAGGCATTCCCAGTATTGCAAGCAATGTCAGTACTATGATTTACCACTAGACAAAGCAGAGAAACAGGTTACAGATATAAGCACTTCAGGTATCCATGTACCACACACAATGTCCTCTCAGAAAAACTAAATCAGAGAAGTAAGAAAAGGCCCTGTAAAAATATTGTGGTTGGGTTTTACTAACATTCTGGAAAAAAACTTAGATTTACTATCTTTATAATATTTTTGGATGAGATGTAGACCGTGAGTAAAGCAATTAGAAGCAGTCAAGGGACAGAAAGAGAAATATCCACCAAAAATTAGAACAAATTATTACTCTCATCAATACCACTGATAAAGAAGTTGAATTCAAGCCAGATATTTGAAGGAACCTATCAATAAAAATAAATTCACTGTCACATTCAACTGAAATTGCTTCAAGGAAAGTTCCCAAACAGAAAGAATGGAAAAAGAATAGTGATTACCAGCCCAAGCTCTGTTCTGTGATGAGATAATTATGAAAGAGGTGGAACCTATACCAGTCCATTTTTTGCAATAAAATTCTTGAAAATCAGGTTCAAATGTTTGGCATACAGCTTGTCCAAAATTACTATTCAGCTTAGTCTTTACAGTATTAAAAAACCCTACTGACAAGAAGAGCAATAAGAACAGCAAATACTCCACTTTCTCTTAAGTACTTGGAAGATTGAGCTCTTGATCAAAAATATCTAATTATTAGAGAAAGAGCACACAGTCAGAGAGATCAACTGTTTACGTTTAAATAAACCAAAAAAATGCTCAAATAAATCTCCATTTAAATATAAGAAAATGTTCTTCCTAGCTGTTGGGTTATAAACAGTATGAGTTCAGAGCATTCATCCTCAAAAGAGATGGTTTAATGGCATTAACACTTTAGTAAAGCTAAGCAGCAATTTCATAATGGCTGAAATATTACATGCTGTTTTTCAACTAGAGTGAATCATTCCCTATGTATTTTAAGTTACAATAGACTCGACTTGATGAAGTATGTAATTTGAAATTCTTAAGTTTGTAATTTGAATGATTACTTTGTCTCACTGTAAGCTGCTTAGGCTTTTTCATTTATAAAGCTGAAACATTTGGTTACACAAACATGGCATCAACATAACTTGTCATACAATCCTTTGTTTTTTAATCATCTTCTACTGATAATCTAAATGATGATTAGTCTTGTCTCAGTGATTTCTTTGCTCTTCTAATACACATTTGTATTAATCCCTACTACATATTTTGATTTATTCTTAATTTTTTTTAGAACTAGACCATATTAAAATCCTTTTTAAAAACAAAATGATCAGAGAATAACATTTTAAATGTACACGAAATTGTGAAAAAGATTTCAGGAATGCCAGATGTTACACTTAGTGCAGAAAGGCACATTTAAAAATGAAGTGTGGCTTAATGCCATTAGTTGGAAGGACTGAAATTAAAATCTTTGAAGGCTGTAGAAGATTAATACAGAGAGAAAGTAAAGATTACTTTCTTGCTGTACTGCACTACTTATACTATATACATATATAATCTTCTTGTCTCAGCGTGTACAGAAATTTGGCAATATTTTCTCACCATTCTGCTATCATAAAGTTCTCAGACTTTCTGGAAATTACTCAGGAATTTTTCTATTGTTTGACATTATGAAGTGGGCCTGGCAAGGTTTTTCAGTGACACTGTTCAATTGGCAGTAGTGTATATCAGACAATCTAACAAAGGGAGAGGTCCCGGGTCTCAATCAAATTTGAATATACAAGCTTACTACTGGTGAGGAGAGAGTAAAATTGTGTCAAAGCTTGACGAAGAGCAGTCAGTGTGCAGCAGATACTAGCACAGAGTATTGTATGTCAGCCTAAAAAGACATTAAATATCCAGTACTTTAAATTAGGTCATTGTGCATGTGCTGGATAAAAAACTTGCCACAGAAATGGAGTTAAGTGAGTCTTGTCTAATTTGGCCAGCAAAACTTTGCTGCAACAGTCATCACGTGAATTGTGTGAGGAAACACTCTTGACCAGACAGAAAGCTGTAGACCAGCTGACCCAAGGCACTCAGTCTCTACATAGATTACTTTAAGGGCCATCTATCTGTAAAAGTGGCTTTAAACACTGAAGTTACACTCAGTACAATCAAGTCACTCACAGTAATAATTACAATATTTAAGAGAATTCAAAGGTTGTGCAGGAGGACAGATGCATATGCAGAAAGCAGAGGTACATGGCAAGGGTGAATGCAATACCTACAGTTCAGCAGTAGGCCCCTAGAAAATTAGCCTCTCTGGATTCTGGATTTGGCCAAGAATCAGCAGGTCAGCTCATCTTTAAGCTTGCATATATATCTGGTCAAGATATATATGTAGCCACCTCCATGAAGTAATATTAGCAATCATCAGGAAAAAAAAAAAAAAAAAAAGGCAAACTAACCAAAAGCCAAATTAATCTAAAATTGATAGAGTTGAAAAAAAGCAGAGAGAAAAATTATTTTGTTTTCTCATAAGACCAAGATAAGATGAAGCTTGAACTGTGGGCATGAGAATGCGGAAAGTGAGCAATTTTACACTGGAACTTCACAGGATGATGCCAAGCCAGCAAACTTTAAACATGCTTTCAAAGAGCAGGACTCAAGTCAGTTTGTCTGTGACAGAAACAGACTTATACAGTCAACAACAGAAAAGATAAGATTATGAGCAAGGATGGTGAGCATTGTGGTCATTAGACAGAGAGAAGAGAAGGTCAGAGGATTTATTTCAAAAAGGAGGGTTCCAGAATAGACAACAAACACAAAAGTAAGGAGTACAGATATACTGCCAGCTAAATGACCAGAAAATGAAGGATCAGAAGCAGTAGTTAAAAAGTGAAAGCAAGAAAGAGAATTTAATTTCTGAATGGCTTTCCAGAAAAGCAGAGGCTTATTTAGGAAAGAAGACTGCAAGAAAATCAGTGGGAAAACATGCAAAGAGGTCAAGTAAGGGATTTTAAAGGATCATCTTAAAAGTTGCTTTTCCTAAAAATTGACCAACCTTGATGGTACTTTCATTTTCAAGTCTTTTTTGGTCTGATAATCCTTCACATCTTCCCCCACAGAAGAAATTGGATTGAAATTTGATTCTTATTAATGCAAGCACAGGCACATACAGATATGGAGGTTCTTGGTAGTGGTTCCACCAGTAGACTCCTTTCTCAGATGCGTTTAAAATAAACATACATTCCCATATTTTCTCTACAAAATAAACAGTTGATTGGTGTGAAATTTCAAAAAGGAAACAGCTTTCATGTCTTTAACTTTCCATACATATACTTTTTCTGTATTTCCTCAACTTTCTGTTTTTCTTTAAATAAATAACATATTAGAATGTGTTCAGGTTGATGACTATACCTTCTAGTCATAACTGTCAGGTATAGCTCTCTTTAAGACAGGTGTCTCCTACACAAATAAAGAATCGTGAGAAAAAGTATAATGGGGAGTTTTGTTCCTTTTTTTTTTTTAAATTAGAAATTTAGAGCAAATCATTAATTATATTTCAAATGTCAATGCAGACATATTACCCACAAATTGTCTTTGACGTCACGGGAGAGAGGTGAATATGCCCTTGCAGCTAGTACAAAACCAAACTCACTGAGTGATATGGCGAGGAGGAGGAAGGGAATGAAGGAACAGTGGTGTAGGCACCATTGAGTAAGCACCCTTGGCAGAGTCAATGGCAGAAGAGCCAAAAAGTGCACACAGACTTTACTCAAAGGGACAGAGACTTTGCAGAAAGCTCCTGTCAGGAGCTCTGTTCTTCTGGAACTTTGTATATTGTGCCAGATACATATTTACATATATGTGACAAGGGGTGCAGCGGTTGTCATGGCACTTTTTACTCATACAAATTCACCTTCAATTTTGTCATCCAATTAAGTACAAGAAAAGAGCTAGAACAAAAAACACAGGGGAGGAAAGAGGCACCTTGCTAAAAAGCATATAACGTGCCCTAAATTTTCACAGAGAAAGGAGGAGTTGCTCTATTTCACTTCCTCACCTGTCCCCCAAACAAATTCATTCCTTAGATATTTTCCTGGTGGCCTTCTCCTCAAGCATCCAGTCCGGTTCCAGCCAGGAGGACAGGGTTAATTATTGCAGTGTCCAGGAGGGACATGGCTAGGACCTGGAGGCTATTCTATAACATCTCATGCCTTTGCCAGGAGGGCAAGGGGGTGAAAGGATCCCTTCAGTCTTGAGTAGACTGGTGGAGGGAGCAGTCAGGTGTTGTCAGAAGTGAGCACTCTAGTGCAAATCCTTCACTTCATGCACCCTCTGTCATTAGTATTGTTGATATTACTGCTAATTTTCCTATCTCAGTGCTCCTTCCAGTAAATTGCTCTTATCTCAGCCTGTGAACTTTACCTTTTGTGTCTCCAACTCCCCTTTTCACCCCTTCAGAGGAGGATGGGGTGAGGGGGAGGGGTGATTGAGAGAAAAGCAAGTGATTTGGACTGTTTTAACGGGAACACTAAATTAGGGAATACCATTCCCAAACCATGACACATGCTTCAATAGAGCATCCAAGCTTTTTAGCCAGTTCCTTAGGCAAACCATGGAAAGATAATGCCTGTTTCAAAGATCTTTTCTTAGCAAGAGACCAAAAACTTCTATCTAGTATGATGTCCTCTGAAGTATACTGGTCTAGAGACCCTTCAGAACTTACAAGTCAAACCTGGAAATCATGAGACTTGAGACAGTCTCCCAATAAATATTATTAGTAGGGTGGTTACAGTCACTTTAGAAAAGGAAGAAAATAAATCAATCTATGCAGTTTCCTGCTGCTTTTTTTTTACCACACTCTTGGCACTTACATTAAAGCCAACTAGCATAAAATCCTAAATTTAAATTAAACTAGTAGCACAGACACTGCTTTCATAAAATATAGAAACTAGCACAACAGGGCCCGCTCCCCAAACCCAAAAACTAAACAGCCCCCCTCCCAACAGAAATCAAACGGAAATTCAGAAGAAAATAATCCAATGAGCTAACATAAATATGTATACCATACGTTTGAGGAATGCAATGGCCTCAAACTTTTACATGATGAAATTATCATGGTCACCCTTACTAATGCACTGGCAATGCAGACGGTTCTTAAAGCAAGGATAAATAACAGTTGCACATCTCTTACATACTAAAGAAGTCCAAAAATGGCCCTAGTGTAAATTAGCATATGTTCTAAGATATATGAGCCCAGATACTTGTATTTGAGGTTTTGTACAGATGAATCTACTATTTCATAGACACAGGGCCAGGAGTAACTTTGTGAGGCTGCCAATTGAAGTATTTTTCCCCCATGGAGCCCTCCCAGGGCAATGACCTTGCTATAACAAAACATGTAGGTAGAGACTTAATTGTAATGTCAACAGAACTACTCATGTGCTTAAAGTTAACCATATGCTTAAGGGTTCTGCTGACCAAGCATTGTCTCAAACTACTACTACTCTTTAAAAGCAGTGGTCAGAATCTCTGGGTAAACCTACCCATGTACTGAGGTTTTCTGGCTCCTGATCATTCCAATGAAAGCCCAGGAAAACCTGGATGATTAATCAAATGCAGGTGATCTCTGGCTGTATAATAATTTTAATCATTCCATTCCATGAAGTTCTTCATCAAACCCAGTTGTTCCAGTTCAGTCACTGACACTTTGCATGTCTAGGTAACACCTGCAGTCCTCTGAGAAGGCAAGAAAACTCAGCTGAATGAAACCTAAGTGGATGCTAATTCATAGTTCATACTATTCTGTAGAAATTAAAATCATAAAGATACAAGAATATTTACAAAATTTGTGTATCTCTTCTGCTATATTTCTTTGGGGATTTTTTTATTATTGTAAAAAGGCTGTTTCTGAAGTAGAAACTGTCCTCCAGATGTCCTAAAGCAGATGTCCTTCTGCTTTAGGAGAAATTAAAAATTATTAGCAGACATGGCTGAAAAAAATAAAGTTTTCTCTGATATGTTGCAGTGGACCAATCAATACAAATGCAAGTGACTGGAGTCATAAGACCATTGTATGAGACTACTAAGAAAGACTGCAACTTGAAATATCACAGGAAGACAAAAAATGAAACAAGAAAAAGAGAAAGATATATGCTGTCATAGAAACTGATCTTTTCACCTACCAGAGGTCCATTACATCTTTTGGACTATGTGACTTCATTGTCTATAGAAGACAAAGTAATCTCACAAACCTTAAGAATTTATAGAAACTAATCCAAGTGTGACATTTAAACTTATCCCTTCACAAGACTTAGTGCCATTATCAATTACAGGAAGAAATTGAAGTGCTTTCTAAACTACTGCAAACAAGAACATACATTTGCCATGTTTTAGGAATATTACCAAGAAAATATTTACACAGCGAATACCAATAACACACCAGTTTGCAATATGTCTATCTAGTGTAGCAGCATATAGAAGAAAAAAAAGAGAGAAAATTTAAGTAATAATTCCAGGATACATAAACAGTCTTCTTAACACAGGCACTACTGTCTTTGATGGAAGATTTTAAGGATTTAATTCTGCATAGTGACAGACAAAGCAGAACACAGTAGGATTCTAAAAAGTCTGTGCTAGTCTTACTCTGACTATTGGAACAGGAAGAAGAGAAAAAAATCTTAACACAGAACAAAGTACAATATTGAAGTGTGAAGATATTAATATACTGTTTAAAACTGTTACTAAATGCATTTGTTCAACATGTTTTATTTGGTTTCTGCTTAAATTATATTGATTGTAACAAATATCATATTGTGCAATTCTTTTCTCTGTATCAGCACTAAATAATGTAAGAGCTGCCATGAAATAGTCTAATCTTGCATTATCTATTTTTTATTTTCTACCTAAAAAATAAGAGCAGACATAATTTCCTTTCAATATGCATATTTTGTGCATTCATAGCAGGTATAATGGTGATTTTTTTAAACAAATAATTTTTCTTAAGGTGCATCAGGCAAGACGCATACAATTCAACTACATAAAAATACACTGCAGCAGAAGACGAACATTCACTTGGTCTTGGTATAAACTTTAATAAAAGAAAACAATTTTCCATAGACAATATACCATCTGTCTCTAAACCATGTGAAAAGAAAAGCTTTTAAAATCCAGCCGCTGCTAATGTGACATGTTGAAACATTAATCACCCCCTAAGGCCAGTATAATTGTAGCTCCATGTTAATTACCTAACAATTAACAGCAGTAATTTCCAAGGGGCAATCAATGAATTAGCTTGTGATTTTCCCACAGACTTCAGTCCCATACTGCCAGCCTGAATGCATTTCAAACTCTGAACCGTGGTTCATCAATGACACTTCTGGTGTATGAAGTAAAAATTCATTTGCACCCTCACTAATTAGGCTCGATTATATCCCTATGTGTATTACAAACTCTATTCACTTGCACAAAATCTCTGCCACAGGCATTTTTCTCCATTTAAAAATTCGTTTTCTATTAAATTAGAAGGTCACCTAGCAGGAAAATGTACTAATCAAGATTTTATCACTAACGAATTAAAGGGTTTTAATAAGCAAGTTTAATTAAGTTATCCTATAAAGTGATAATGGCTATCTCTAACCTATCTGAATGTTTATGCAACTATAGGTATAGTATATGCAGGGTATGTGTGTATTGATGAACTTTGCAAAACACACCATGTGTACACACAAATAATTAGAAATGAAAATAGTGTCTTAAAATGTTCCAATGATTCTTTTACTCTACTTTTATTACATTTCTGCACAAAACCTTATCTAAACTAGTATTTCTGTCTGCTCGTTTCTTTAACAATCATTTGACTGGGTGACATCATCCTGAGGTGGACTCAATGACATCCTGTTTGAATAGGATGTTATCACCTCCTACTGTCCATGCATAGACCTGCTCTTGGTATGCATCAGTATTAATCTGCTGATTATTAACCATTCATGTAAATAGACTGAGATGTCACCTTCCTAATTTGCTATTGATGTATTAACTTTTATTCTTTAAAGATTAAACTATTTAGTACTGAGTTTACGTCAAGTGGTATTATGATTTCCTTTTTACTATGTTTACGTTTTGTTACCATGAAGAAGGGCAAATTTTGTAGCTAATCTGTTCAAGAAGCCAGATTGGAAGGAATGAATACATTACACTTGCCCTCATTAGACTTAATCAGAATTCCAGTAATATCACCTTTGTTTGTGCAGAGAACAAAAAATGCGAATCCAATGCATTAAATTTGCATCTTTGGTTTCAGGAAAGATATTGCAAATGTGACCTATATTCCACAGGAGACAATGTGCTCAGGTAAAAAGTACTACCTCATTTCTCTCCCAATTATCTTGCCTTTCAGAGCCCTTCAGGAGAGGATGGTTTGCTAAGCCAAAGGGAAACCACTCATCCTTGTGCTCCTTAAGTGGTTCATTAAAGAGTTGCAGTTCTAAATCAGTAGAAATTCAACATCTGGTCTATAACAAAAAAGAAATGGGTAGATAGCACTTTCCATCCCAGCAGGCACATTTTAGGTTGTGGACAGTCATTCCTGAATTATCACCTTTTTTGGTAGTTGCAGTATGAGGCACCTCCAGGTCAGCAGAGATGCATATGGTGGACAGCTCCATGTTCCAGCTCGACAGTCTGATGGTTCTTCAGCTGCTTTCTCTTTCCCTCTTTTCACGAGACACCATTTTTGTTAAGCTATTTCCAGGGGGGTGAGAGAAGCCCTCCTCCTGCTAAGCCTGGTCTGTAGGTTCACTCAAAGTTTGGTTGAAAGTGACATTACCCTAAATTCAAAGCAACTGAAACAAAATTTGAGCATACCTGTCAAAAGTTTTTGTAAGTGGACTCACTCACAGTTAGCATCCATGTCTATCAGAGACTGAGGCAATCATTTTCACTGAGGAAGGGGAGGCACCTTGCTAATCTACAGTGAAGAGCCGGGCTAGGAAAAATATCACCTTCATTGCATCAGCCCTGTTTGTGAGTGAGAGACTCGCTACTGGGGACCACCAGGATGACTTGATTGCTCTTGTCCTCTGGCAGTGCATGAAACTGTTTGGCCTAAGTCCCGTATTGGGCTCAAGAGACGTGCAGAGAGGAGCTAGGTCAGAGTGTGCGCATGGGAGCCAGGCAATGGCAGCACAGTGGCAGCTGGAAGGCAGTGGGCACATACTCTACACAATGCTGCAGCTCCATTTCCTGCTCTCCCTGCTACAATGCAGTAAAATTAGGGGTTTGCAGACATCTCTGCCAGAATCACAGAATGGCTTGTGTTGGAAGAGGCCTTAGAGGCCATCTTGTTCAATTCCCTGCCATGGGCAGTGACACCTTCCACTAAACCACATCCAACCTGGCCTTGAACACTGCCAGGGATGAGGCATCCACATCTTCTCTGGGCGACTTGTTCCAGTGCCTCATCACCCACACAATAAATAATTTCTACCTAAAATCTAATCTTAACCTACCCACTTTCAGCTTAAAGCCATTGCCCCTTGTTCCATTTTACAAGATGCCTTTGTAAGAAGTCCTTCTGCAAGAAAATCAGTCTGGGGCTGATGTTTCTCCAGCTTCTCAGAGCATGTCCATCTTCCATCAACACAATGCTGTTGGGGTT
The DNA here is from genome assembly GCF_029207755.1 of Chamaea fasciata. Classification (NCBI taxonomy): domain Eukaryota; kingdom Metazoa; phylum Chordata; class Aves; order Passeriformes; family Sylviidae; genus Chamaea; species Chamaea fasciata. The sequence continues at coordinate 31,417,442 of NW_027094086.1, forward strand.
GTAATCCACAGTCCCAGCTTTTAGTCTCCTTTATTGTTTTTTAGATGTCTGACTACAATCACTTGTGTTGTTTGGAGTGCTGGCTGAAGAGACCACAGAGGTTTGTCATTCCATCAACCCTTTGAAAAAGCTGCCTGCTCTTCAGAAGTGAAATTGAGCCTGAAAAAAACCTCATAAAGAAATGATCCTACCCTGTACATCAAGGCCTCATCTGAAACATTCCTGATAGATATTTTTCTAATATTCCTTTCTTTGGAAACAATAATGAAGATGAAGAAATTTACCTCACCAGTCTACTCTAAAATTTAGTTGTAACATTCATTACAAAAACCATTATTAAATTGCCTCTTCTTTTAAAAAAACCACCCTGGTTGTTTAGATATTGCCCCCTTCACTGGAAGATACCCCAAATCTTCTCAATCTGCCCAAATAATTTAGTGAAGAAATAAATGGATTCTCAGTTGAAAATATGTTTCTAATCTACATCTTATTCTTCCTGGAAATATGAAACTCTGTTTTCATACTTAAATAGTAATTTTCTTGCTGTTACATTTGTAATCATGTTTCCAAATTAAAAATCCTCATAGTTTAGTGGTGTGAAAGGTAAGATACATATTAAGAATTTGCAACCTGTAATTTTAAAAATACAATATTTAAACCCATCCCCTGAGGTTTTTGTGTCTGTGTATATATGTGAATACTCATTTGTTTTAAGGCTTAAATGAAAAAAAAACCCCTTTCCAAAGCTTCCTTTTCTTCTCACAAAATATAACAGACCATCCTAGCCTGTACATATATTTGACTTTGTTTTTCATGTTTGAGCTGAAGTTCATATGGCTAAGTGATAAAGCCCATTGCATCCACATTTCCAATAAGCAAGCCTTTCCACTTGTAGAGAGACTTCCCCAAAGTAACAGACCTCAACAGGCAGCTGGGACCACTCTCCAGTTAACCTGGCTACATACTGGTCACCTTCTCTCATTCTATAATCTTCCTGAGTATATAGGTAAGAATTTGTTCCTCAAATTTTGGGGTTTTTTTGAAAAAAACCATGAAGTTTCAAGGAAGTATACAAGACTTTACCACCCAGTCTAGAGTAAAGCTGTACAGCGTAGATATCAAGACTAAGCTTTTTTGGACAATGAACATCCCAGTTTTAGATGTCCTAGGCTGCAGGCTTCTAATTCTTCCCTTTAGAAACTATTCTTTACTGTAAAAGACTGCTTTAATGGTCTTAAAATATTACCTTGTCTTAATTTCATCATCATCTATTTAGCATGTGAAAAAGCAGTTAATGTATCATACTTCATATTAATATATGTAAGTACAAGTTTTTCTCCACATAATGCCTGGGTGACTACCTGGAACAGAGGCTAGAAAGTGTTAAAGGAATAAAGTAGGTATTTATTAAAAAGGCCTTCAAAGGATACACCTTGGGCAGTACAATAGCCCCGCCACAGCTTTATCCAAGATGGACAATGGGTCACATGTTTTCACACTTATAAAAATTTTGGTCCATTTACATATTGGGTTTAATCGTCAAATTACAGCTTCATGTTTGAAGTCCCATCCTCCCAGTTTGCTCTCCTCAGTTCACTGTTGTTTATACATTTTTGGGCCTGAAGCTGCAACAATGTTCTGGGTTCTTGGCCTGGAAGAGGATTGCTTTGTCTAACTACACTGTGAAGAGAACTTGCTATCATTTTATATGAAGTTCAGAATTATATACCAATGCAGTACAGAATCTAACAAAAATGAAAGCTAAAACTTAAGGCATCACAGACATTCTGAGACTGCAACTCTAAACCTGTTTCTGGTAATTCTGTCAAAGAAATCAAAGGAAGCACACTACCAAAATGTCTTAATCTCTTCCCAGTGTGGTGTTGAGCTTTAAAAATAATATGCCTAAAATACACTCTTCCTTTGAATTGTCTAACACATTTAGGTGACTCCTAAAACAAGGTAGCCAAGAAAACCTAATTAAATTAAACAAAGCAGGGAAAAAATTGCAAACATTTATCATAGCCGTGAATTCCCTGAAGAGATAGAAGAAAAGATTATGTCTCCATCACATACCGGTGGAATGTTGCCAAACAAGTTTTTTCCACATAACCCCATTTTTAAGTTTTGAACTTTTAGAAAAAACCCATCCCAAAGTAGGAAGGAATTCTAAAACTAATCCCATTCTTCTTATCACAATATAACAGTTCCATTTGTACAGTTTACCCCATAGTGCCACAGTTAGGTGTTCACCACTTCAAAAGCTGACACTTGAAAGGTAAGGAGAGTGTCAGAGCCAGCACACAGAATGTTCTAATACTTTTCATTCCAGTTTATTGGAATTATGTGATGATTCTCAGTTCAGTGGGCAACACGAGAATGTAGCAGAGACAGGTGAAGCCACATTCAGCTTTCACACTCAGTATAGGAAAGGTAGGGGTTGTGAGGAAAGACAATCCTCTTTTGAGATACACTTACTGGAAAAAACAGAACTGGAGTAGAGGACCAGTGGAGGATCTGAAAGTGAGGCTATCAGGCACTCAGATTGAGTGGGAGTTTATGAGCGAAATCCTCTTAATTAACAGAAGATGGGGAACTGTTTATGCCTGCTGAGCATACACATCCAGTCACCTTGTGATCAACAGAATCAATATTTCCCAATCTGAGAAGTGAGAGAGGCAGAAAAGATGGGCATGGGCAGAGAAAGAGCCCCAAGAACAGTGAACATAATCCTGCTCATGGCATATGAAAGTGTAGTTGGGAAGAAAAGAGATGCAAATGGTGCTGTATAGAAGAGCAACAGGCAGCAGTATTGAAAAACATTACTTCTGCCATTTTTCCTGCATAACTGTTAATTGATCTGTACTAATTACAAAGGAAAGTAGACCAAGAAAGTACCCTCCCAGTTAAAAAAGACAAAACAGAAAGACTAAAATATAAAGCATTTCAAGGATGAACAAGCAACAATGGTAAACACATAAGAAGCTAGAAAGGGAATAATTTCAGTAAATTCAGAAAAATATCCAAATATTCCGAGACTTAACCAAAACCAAAATACAATCCCATTTCCCTTATTTTTATATAAAGATAAAAATTAATCAGTAGTAAGGAACTGACAAACATAGGTATAGAGTTTCACTTTATTATTTCTAGAAAATATTTGATATTTTTTGACTGTTTCTAAGTTTGATTCAAGACAATAATTTACCATTTCTGTCTTTATGAGTCACAACCATGAGACAAAATCATTCCTTTCATGTATTTGCCCCAGTAGAAACATTGATTAAACAATAAGACTTGGAGGGAACAAGAAAAAAAAAAAAACAACAAAATTCTTTATGATTTTCACACACCACTGAATTCCATAAACTGAAAACATATTTTCTCTCTTCTCAGTCATCTCTCTCCCCCCTCCTTGTTTGAAAGCAGTGAAAGAAAAAACGATATTTTCTTTAAACTTCAAAAGATTTCTCCGTTCTTGAATCCTTAGAAACATTTTTCAGGTCATCAAAGAGTATTTAACACTCAGTGATTTCTCAATGAAAAAGTCAATTCTTTGTAAAGGAACACTTGTTTCCTCTCACTTTGCTTACCTAAGTGAAAGAATAAACCAAGGAAAATCAGAACTTATACAATAAAAAACATTGTGCAGACTCCAACAAGAATGTACCCACTGTATTTATTACATGTGAATAGTGTACACCATATTCAGAAGAAAATTAATTGTGAGAAAGCCTTTTTTCTCTTTTCCTATTTTGATCTTCACAATTTATAATTTCATTCTATTTCAATTTCTACAAAATTATCACCATTTCTAGTGCAAAATCTATTACTGATACTAAGTTTAGTATAGATCTGTGTTCATCTACTTTGGTGACAACATCCAAGAATGGTGATTTAATCAGCTCAGCAATCTGCTTAAGTGGTTTAAATTCTTAATTTCTCTTTTTATTTTACACTTCTAAGAATTTATTTTACTTCTGCTGTTTTTACACAATTTCTGTGAAATTCAGAGAGACATTTCATTGAGGTCTAAGTCTAAAATGACACAATTTATTAAAAGCATATCCAATGTCTCCTGCAATTTCACTTAGCATAGTCCTGTTATTAACACGTCTTATTAACTTAAACTTTATTGACTTCCTTAACCTCAAATATAAGTTTATTTTCACTGTTTGTGTATGGAAACTCAGCCCTTGAAAGCTTCATGTTAATATCTCAATATCAGTAAATATATATTCCAATTAATTCATGTTTCCAGCAGGGGTACATAAACTTATCTTGACTATGCAAATGAATTTAGCTCTTTTCATGTACAACACAGTAAGAAATGGAGACATTGGTGTCCACAATTACCTTCCACAAAATCAACATTTTACTACCAAAGACTTTGTCACTTGTTCGTGCAATTTTAAGTGGCCTTTGGACAGTTCTGTTTCTCTGGTTCTGGACAGGCTTCAAGGCAAAAATGAAATTTTAAAAAAGATCAGTGTTTTCCAGTGTGCACATATGCATTCTTGAGCACAGATCCACATGTGTCAAAAATCCTTCAATTCTCCTGGTGTAAAGGTGTGCAGGAGCTGATTCTCCTACACGGCAACATTCTGGGATATTTAATTTTTTTTCTCATTTTGTCTTGGGTCATAAGCCAGATTCTGCAAGTGTTTCATATGGAAAGCAAGTTCTGCAGCATAACATGAAAGAGCTTTAAATGAGGACACTTCCCAGGACTGTGGGGGACCTACATACAACTCTACATTATGTTTTTTGTACAATATTCCAGCAACTGTTCCACATTACTTGGCTACTAGTTCTTCTTGTTTATCTCTCTATCCATCTCTTGTATTGCAGAAAAAAATTATTAGGCAATATTTCAGTCTAAATTTTAGGTCTTCTCCCTGGATGTAGAAGACTGATGTACTAATCTTCACTTTAATTCAAGTAAATGAAGGACTTGAACACTTTAGGTTGCACCGTCACTCAGTCATTCTTTGTTCTTTCACCTTCCTAAAACCAATAAGTGGGAGATTTTGGTTCATGTTTGTATTTAAATCCATAAGTACAATTATGAATAAGTAAAACATATACATGCATATGTTCCAGTTCAAAATGGAAACATTCCATGAAAAACTAAATGCAGTTAAGAGTTCTGATGAATCTTAAAAACAAAACAAAACAAAAGAAAACAAAACAAACCCAAACAATAACAAAAACCTGGAAACCCTGTAGTTAATTTAAGTGGAAACACCACTAATCACAACTCTGGAAAAATTACAGCTCTACAGGAGAGTGGTAGGTAGTAAGCATCTGCTATGGACAAGTGAGAAAACAACCTTTAGTAGAAAAAAAAGGCTGTTCAAAGAAAAAAAAATCAGAAGGCTCAAAGTCACAGTAGGTTTAATAAAATCTCAGCATTGCCAAATGGCCAGAAGGAAATCCAGCAAGGTAGGTTAAAGCTTCTTCTTGGATTATTGAAGCCATACTGTACCAAATAAAGTTTCATCTCTCAAGCAGTTACTGATTTTATCCCTTTAGACTCCTCCTTAAAAACCTACCTTTTCCCTCTCTGTCTACAAATCATCACCCTCTGGGAGAGGTTATTCTGGTGGCCACCTGTAAATATATAGGCCACAGTGAATAACCAAAATGTGCACCTGTAGTTATTGTTATTGCATCTTTCTCCTCTTCACAGTCTTTGCTCCAGGTTCAGTGAAGTCCTAGATTATGAAGTGCGTGGGAGGTGGACGTCTGTAATTTTCTGCCTCTGCAGTAGAATAGAGCAGCAATGCTTTTGTGGAGCTGTAGCTGTTATCTGAATACACTTGAAATATGCAATGTGCAGTATCCAGTTAGGCAGGCATCAATAGCTTGGCATATCTGCTGTGAAAACAAAGAGAAAATATATCGGTCTGTACAATCAGGCATGCATGTGCATTCCTGGGATACTGAAGAGACATGCAGGAAAGAGTCACTGTTACTACCCCACCTTCTACTGGGCTTGGAGGGGTGGTTAGCACACTCCAGCACTCCCCATGTGCATTTCTCCTTCAGCAGAGAAAAATGATTTTATTCATTTGTTTGAAGCTCTGCACTCCTCTTAGGTTTTCCCTACTACTTATTTCAGATCTCTCTGACTACTAAATTCACTTCACCTATTCTCACCTTTATCTTTAGATACATACTTTCACACCTGATACTTATTTTCTTACACTATTTTGAGGCTTCCCTGGTAACACAGGCTGCTGAATTCTCATCCACATTTAGGTGTAAACACCTGCTACAAGTTCCTGAAGCCTATTCTGATGGAGACTTTTGGCTCACAGTCTGTCTGTAGCGCTCCCCCACACTTTTTAAGAGAGCCTTTGTTGTTACAAATCCAATCTCTTTTTAAGTTTAAATTCCCACCACCTGCTCTTTCACTGTGCATTTCTGTTACAGGCACATCACAAACTGCTGGCTACTACGGTAAATGCAGATGATGGCTTGCCTGTAAATTAGATTTGTGTGTGTAAAACTGATGCTTGTTTACACACTGGAATGATGCCAAATACTAGCTCAGATGAAACAAAATATTTATGAATTGGATAAACTGGAAACTTACATCTTTATAATGTGTTCAGAGTGAATTCAGGTATAATTTCCCTTGCTGTGCCCCATTTTTCCTAAGGACTATTAGAAATACTGTAAAAGACACAGCTTTTTAATTTATACTTAATAATATTAAAGCAAAACTTTAAAACAATCCTTTATGAAACAAGTGATCTTAACTATTGTAATTCACATGAATTTAATTACACCAATTTTTAAAAGTAATTTAAATATTGCTTTAAGAGAAGTTGGGTTTTTGCTACCATAATAAAATAACTTGTTTTGTACAAGATACAGAAGAATATAATTTGATCATTTCTTTTGTTAGCCTTTGTTACATAGATTTTTACATAATCATTACTCATAATGTTCTGACAGATAATGCTATTACTAGCGTTACAATCTTTGCTATTATTATAAAAAATCTGGCTTTGTGAAAATTTTAATTTATTAAAATGTAATGAAAGCACATCTAACATGAACCATAATTTATGAAAATTTTAGATGTGCTGCTTGACATTCATGTCATCAGGCTTCAAAAGTTTCACATCTGAAATGTGAAATTACACAGATATATAAAGATCCCTTTTCAGCATGTTAGCTGGCACTATCTTCTGTAAAATGTATATATTTGGCTTTAAAGAGACAGGCACATGTAATTTTAATGTCAGCACCAGCATCACCAAAAAGTGCCCTGGCAATCAGTGGAAAGGTTTAATAGGTTTCCTGTCTTGTTCTTAATTTGCTGAAATTACAAAATCAATACTTTCAGTTGTAGCTGCAGCTACCCGTTTTACTGCTTAAAGATAAAGTCTACAATAAAGTAACCTTCACTTTCAATTTGTAGCGCAGAACATCAGGGTGTTCTTGGCCACTAACTAGTCTTTCTTTTCTCAGCCCGTATGAGACACTCTAGGTGTGTGACGTTCCCCTTCTAAGGGGAAAGGTGCATTTTGTATTAAGTGTAGCTCTCTCATCAGTGACTTGGTTTGTTTATTTTTTAACATCTCAGTCTAGTCTCTCCTACAGTCACCTCTGCACGGGTTGTTCATAATTTCCCTGCTTTTCTGTGTTGATATTCTATACTATATAAATAAGTGATTTGCGTTGAAATGGCCTAATCTTTATTTTACTCCATAGTCCCCCTTTATGACAAAGGAGTGTATTTTTCTGCTGCAGCTAAAAAAGAAAATTCTCCATAGTTAGTCACATTTTTAGTAGTGAACATTATCACTGTGTATGCAAAAGCCCTCTGAAAGGACCAGATCAACACCGCTGGAAGGGTCATGCTCCTGCACAGAGCAAGAAGGATAAAAACAATAAATAAATACCTTTCCCTGGGCTTCTCTGCTATGCCCCCCGGCTCTTTAATGATAGAAGTGAAAAAATACAACATCTTTACACAATCATTTAGTCTTCCAACTCAAGTCCAACCTTTCCAATGAGTATTCTGCACTCAAAAAATAAAGTTGTAAGATGACGTTTTGACCCTTTTATCCCTGTTTCACAAACAATTAAAATGTTTTTAAATTTGGGTTGGTTTTTTTTGTTTGTTTGTTTCTGTTTTTCTCTGATGACTTTTTCCTGAAATACTTTCAGCATATAAGCTCACTTCATCACTTAGCTGAGCAATATTCTGGAGCTACTAGCACTGGAGAAGGGCCTTGGCTTGGTCCTCTTCTAGTGAAGGAATAAAAAGAATCTTAAGCTGCTGCTCACAAAAGAATGCAGCATAAGATGTCTCGGTGCTTTCCACTGATGCAAAATGTATTCATACCAAGAAAAAAGAGCTCTCAACACCTGCTACCCCAAATGTTAATGAATACACACACGCATGCACACACACACACGTGCACATTATGCTTCTTTCTTCTCAGCCACAGCGATTTCAAGTTGGAAATTTTACTCATAAACAGCACATGATGGACTAAAGATACTGTAAAACAGAAAGCACAGTTGATCACAGATGGAATACAGCTCATTGCATGAGGAAAACAGAGCCTCTAAATGCCACAGTTCCCTTGCTTCGAACTTTACATTTTTAACTAGCTGCTCAAGGTGAAAGCATGCTATTTATCTTATGATGTACTTTCTGTAAATGAAAATTCAGAGTAGATCTAGAAACAATATTGCACCAAAGGAAACAAAAGCATCTGTCTCTAAACAAGTCAAGAGAAATGCCAAATGATTCAATGAAGATCACTTGTGTCACTTATGTTTATTTTGATTGGTCCTCCAGTGTTTACAGCACTCAACTCAGCAGGCTCAGAACCCCAAATCTATATTTAATTTAAAGCATTGCACCATCACTCAAGTCTTTCAGCAGCCTCACTACAGTCTAAGAACAAGGGCAGAGGGACCTGCTTACATGCAGCACTTTTACATGCTCCAAGGGATAGCAGAATAGATTTAAACAAATTATATACATCAAGTTATAAGGGAAATGAAAATTTTTTTTGTGTAACAATTTTCCAGTACCTGTAGGATTTTTGGCTACATTAAATTCTGTCATTTTTCATTTCTGTTCTCAGCAAGAGATAATATTGCAAGACAAGATAAAATATTCCAAAAGTAGATTTAAACTGCAAAATAGGATGAATCTTAGAAAACTTATTTTTATCAGAACTAATACAATTATCAGAAAAGATAATGTATTAAAGACAGTCATTGCTATGGCACTGAAAGCTTTGTAAAAATTCACAGCAGTTTAGAGAATTAAATAGAATAAAATAAAAAATCAACACACATTTGAAGGCCCAGTCCTTCAGATGCAGAAACCAAAGTTTTACCAAGATAACTAGCTGAAGGCAAAAAAAATCAAGTCCCCATTTAAGCATACACAGGTAGTCTTGAAACATGTCTGGCTTGACAAAGGGAATGAGCCCTCAGCTTCTATTAACAACAGCCAGGGTAGAATCCACTTGCTGTTTTGCAAGACCAGCCCTGATGCAAATGGAGAGTTACTAATGTCGTATGCACAGTGTCAAAGAGCAGCAAACCCTCCTGCTGTAACCATGGTGGTAGCATGCATCAGCACAGCATTATTGCAGTGGTTTTCAATCCTTGTCAGCCTGCTGATGTAAAAGTCTCTAACTAAATTTAGGGGTCTCTCCAGGGAAAGGAAGCAGAGATAGTGGAGAGTTTAGAAAACTAAACATGTTTGATCTATGCTTACTATCCAAATTTTCCCAACATGCCATGAGGTTTACTGGGGAACCTGTTACCTTGTTTGAAAATGTAGGAGTTTTTTACATTAACCCTACCTTATCATCTCCCTTTGTGGTGGCTGCCAGCCTAGAATTGCTGCCCCTGTCCATAGCTGGGCTGTTCCAGGTATGAAGTTTGATCAAAGCCTGTCAAAAAAGTTGTCTGCAGATGCTACTCACTGTGAAGCATGTTTTCTCTTCAATGGCTCAGTCATTTGTAGGACGCTGGGCAGGAGGACGTGCTCCTTTGCAGGCACATGCAGTTAATGAGCCCGTCCAGCTCTTCTCCAGCTAGGACCAGAGTGAGGCCAAATTTGCAGCACCGAGCCCCAGTTCCCTCAGACAGGAGGAGAAAGCTGTGTTTTGGGAGAGGGTATCCAGAGGTTTCAGCACTAGGCAGTCTCCAGCCTTCAGGAAAATGCAAAGGGAAGGAGAGCCGACCGAAACTAGCTTCAACCCTGGAAAAAGGAGACAGGCTTGTAATAGTTTTCTTCCTCTTACCAGAAACATTTGTCCAGCATCTGTGTTTCTTCCAACCCTGTTGTGCTTCTCAGCAGACAGGGTAATTTGACCCAGAGGATTTTGGCTATCTAAGCTATGCTTAATCATTTGGCCCCATTACATCACTACAAAACAGTTCAAAATAGAGGGCTCCTTTTAATAGATTTCTTGCTTCAGTTAACAAATATTATTCAAACTTCAGTTTTAGTTGAGCTTATTAGAGCAGGACTGTGTTTAAGTTATAGTAATTGTCAATAAAGTCTATTATAGCAGATTTAACTCAGCATATTTTAGACCTTGCCAATTTGAGACGGTTTCCATAAAAAAGGACAACAGCAATGTTACAGAGTGATAACTCAAAAAAATGGAAAAAAGGAATTAGTTAGCATAAAAGGAATTATTTAGCATAGTAAAAGGAGGTATAACTAGGAGTAATGGGAAGAAATTAATAAAGGGAATATATCAGTAGGGGAAAAAGAAAAACCTGACTGTGAGTTAACCAAAAGAAAAATCTCCCTGGAGAGCAAAGAGTAGCCCACTGCTACCCAATTTTAAAACAACTGGCCAAAACACTTCCAAATAAATAAACAGGCTGGAAATAATTTTGCAACCATACAGACAGAAGACTGAGTTACCAGTCCATTCCCTGCTTCTAAATTTTATGAAAGTGAGCAAGTAAATTGAGGTTTCTGATTGACAAATCTAATGAAATTCAGCATTATGGCTGCTGAGATGTAATTGCACAGCTTTTATCTTTGCCAGCATCAGAAGTTGAGGGAAAAAAAAAAAAAAAAGAAAGAAAAAAAGATGTTTGGTTCGTGTTTTGTGGTTTGGGTTTTTTTTTCCTTTTAATTGAAATTAATTTTGTTAGTGTGAGTTAACTGAATTATCTAGTAAAAATTTGCTCGACTGACAAAAAAAATTGTACTAAAATGCTTCATACAAGAACTTAAAACTGTAATTTTTTTAAATAAACAATTTATAACAGTAAAAAAAAGCAGAAAAGCCAAAAGTCTCTTACATAGATACCTCAAAATTATACAAAATACAATAATTTCTGAAAATTCAGAATCACAATTAATATCCTTCTGAACTTCTTCTTCTGGAAGACATAATATAAAGCATTATGTTTATTAAAGATAAGTAATCAAGGCAACAGAAATGTATTTGTGGGGTTTAATACTATTTTACATTTTTTTAAACATACTGAAAAATAAACAAACAATTAAGACCAATAGCAAGTTTGCAGGCATGAAATGAGCTATGCCATACTGATTAAACAGCAATACTTGTTCAATAAAAAGGTTTAGACTGTTCCCCTGGTGTTGGGCTTTTTTGGATAGGATAAAACTTTTGAGTTATTCAATGTCTGCGGTAAAATTTAGAAAATATGTAAATTGAATGTGTGATTGAAATTAGGAAATGTAAATCCTCTGAATAGTTTCTATATATTTATGACTATCATATGTTTTGACACAAAAAAATGAAATAATCAACATAGCATCATTACATGTGAAAACATTAGAGCATTTTTTTAAAAATACTGTTACTATATATGAATACTTTATACTTCATTGAGATTTAAAAATATTTTTTCTTTATATTTAAAGTCCTACATTTACTCACAAAGTTATAGCAACATGCCATAAAACCTTGCAACTAATTATTTTTTAATCACATTTTCTGACACAGATTATTTCAGGTTTTTTTACAGTGAAAACAGAAATTGCATCAGCAATTCTGACAGACTTGGACCAAAACAATGTTAATCTGCGCAGCTGTGATTTTGTAGGATTATACATGTTTCAGTTTACTTTTGCTGTTGTTTTGACTTGCCATAAGCACATTTTGAAATTAGTGGAGTTGGAATATATTTTTTCTTATTCTTATTATGTAAGTTCAAGAGGTTACATTAAAACTTGTGCTCATCATATATTTGTCCTTTATTTTTAAGAACCAAAACATGTATTTCTATATAAGGCAGAGAACTTTAAAAACAAATGACTACAGAACTTCTCTATAAACCAGAAATATTCATAGTACATTACACAAATATGGATGTTATTATTGAGCAGTTTTAAATAGAATATTTAGCACACAAAATTATGTTTTAGACTGTGATTAATAATGCTCAAATATTAAGACATTGGTATAAGTAGGGTTAGGTTTATGATTTTTTTTTTAATTAAAATCATAGTATGGTGCACATCAGTTCTGTTTAAATATGTAAAAGGAAGAAATAGATTTTCTTGGTCTTCCTGGATGTTATTCCATTTAGTATAGAACTTCAAAGTACTCTAATCTTAGCATGTAAATACACAGCTAAAATAAACAAATTACGAAGTGAAAAAATCAATCCAACTTTAAGTAAGGTCATGTAGTTTGAGATCAGTAATTTTTTTGTTAGGCATAAAGTAGAATGATTTCCTAACCTGATTCTCCCTAGCAATGTTGCCAATATTCAAGTTATAAACGAGAAACTGATGTAAAAAAAATAGTCATGTTGCAACTACAAGCTTATGATGGTATCCTAAAAATATTTAGATCCTTGCCATTTTTACATTTAAAATCTCTATTCAAATATGTTTGGGCATTTCAGGGCAAAATAATTTAAAAACAAAAATAATATTGAGGTTTAAATTTAAGTGCTCCTCAGAAATTACTCAGAGCAATGTTGTGTTTACCTCTTGCTGTGACTCCCCATTTCCCCTGAGTGATTCAAGTGTGTAAAAACGTGTGGAGGGCAAGGTGGAAGTTGGAGGTGCACTGGGAACACAGCATCCCTCCTGTCTCCATCTGCCAGGACATGCTAACAGGGGTAGTGTGTGCATGCACATCCAAATAAACTTTAAATAAACTGCTTACAGGTAACCAGTATATCTGGAGATGGGGTATATTTTTGTATGGATATACGTGAACACAGCCATCACAACGCCAAACTCAATAAGCTGTAAAAAAATTCAAAGGAAGAAAGGTTGCTGTATAAGCAGAACAATTTGCTTCCTTAAAAATACGTAGTATCAGTGCATGTACTCTCTTAAGACATGCTTTAAATTCAATACTTTATCACTTCACTTATATCCACCTGGTAAGCAGTGAGACAAGACTCTGGAAGCTGATTTTTAAAAATATTTGATTATTTTTCTAGTATTTAAAATCTCACAACTTAAGAACCGAGTTAGCTTACAACAGGAACATCATAATATTCAGCAAGGAAATTCTAGATATTATATACACTTAATTTTAAATATCTATCTGGAGAGAGATAAAATTGTATCTTACAAATGTCCCATATTTTAATAATACACTTTAACAGAGTAATTTCAGAAAGAAAGTACTCTATACATTATTTTTCTTTCAGAATTTAAGGAAAAGCCAGTATTGTAATAGTCCCCCATAACTCTTCCTTTCACTTCATTTTCTTAATTTGGTTCTGCTCACTTCCTTTTGCTTCTTTTTCTTTTCCTGCATTCTTTGTATTTTAACACATGCAGATAACAAGAAAATCATATTTAGAGCCATGTTTTCTAATGCTTTTCATTTCTACAAATTAGATTAAAAAATCATATTATCACAAGTAACATCCTTCTGGAAAGTGACAAAATCCAAAAGCTGTTTCAGCAAGGTACTGTTTCAGCACCTTACCCCTGCCCAAGACAGTTGATAAGGGGATCTTTTACAAGACAGTTTAGCCATTCCATGCCATGTCAACTATTTGGAACAGAAAAACAGTGATGCTAAAAAGCAAAGCCTTAGGACTTTATCTCTTTTCTCCTTCTTAAGATCTGCTGCTTTATTACTTATTATTTTTTGATAGTACAGACTAAGTTTTACCCCCAAAACCAAAAAGGAGTCACAAATGTTCGTCTCAGCTACAGTAGCTCTGTGCTGTGCAAAACAAGGATACACTCCAGATCTTATTTACCTATGGCCATTTAGTGTCTTATCTGTAGATGTAATAAAACATGATCTTCCCATTTCATTATGCTTTGGTTTAATCACACGTAAGTGAAGGCTTTATTGCAGATGCAGAATTTTGTAACTGAGCTTTTCCTTTTCTGTAGTGCTATAAGATTCAGAAGGCAAACCACGCACTCATTCTAACAAAACAGTATAACAGGGATAGAGGGGAGAAGCAATTTGGAGTCTATAGGAAGGTTACCATAAAATTTACATTTTCCATAAAATATAAGTAGCCACCATTTTGCTGTAATCCCAGAGCAGCAACGAAATGGTGGTAACAGAAGAAAACTACCCTATCAGACACATTTCATCATTGCTTCCATCCATCACTATCTTCCTTCTCTAGCATGATTATCATTTATTCTCCTTCTTACATGCAACATCCTACTTTTAAACTAAAAACTGATAAATATATAGTAGTAAATAGATAAGGTGTAATTATCAAACTAAGACTACAATACTGTACAAGTCCTCTCCCCCTCACCCCACTTCAAACTGCAAAAAAGTACTGCATAGTGTTTCTAACACACACTGATGAACACAGCCCTTGGAACCGCTACTGTATGAAAACTGTGTCCTAGAGGTAGAACACATGGTATGGAATATGGCTGCTGCATTGGTCAGTATGTATTTTAATTATTATATGATGATATACACATAAGTAACACTCAGAAAACCAAAATGGCTTAAACAAATTTGTTTTGATTGTAATGTACAATGTTGCATTTTGTGAAACATTTTATATTTAAATGGATATACGTATATTGGCATGCTTGGTTTAGAAATTCTTATAAGGCATCAATTTTGATAAGCAATGCCATATTTTCTTTTTATTTTCTTTTTTTTGTTGTTGTTCTTATTGCATGTTTTTCAGGTGTGGAAAGGATTGCCTACTTGTACATAAAGAACAAAACAGTATTTGTATATTGGTGCACGTCTACTCTGTGATGCTGTGCTATACATACATAAAGAATACATAAAGTTTATCCTGTAATCTCTAAAGAAGCAATATGTGTTATAAGCTTTATTAACTAGGTCCTAAATTTATATATTTGTAATAAACCGAAAAAGTATATTCTGTAATATATTTTCTAAAATTGTGCTTGGTGTTTATTACTATAAATATATAATGAAGTTAAGATGGATCACATTTTCAAATACAGCATGTAGTAGGAATTTTTTTTTTAGACACAAGTTGAATATTTTGATTTCAGTATCATGTTATAAGTAATAAATCAAGAAAACCCATCAAAAAATGGGTCTATTAGACAATAGTGAATACTGATTTTAAGTTTTTTAGGAGAACTTTTCGAAAACATCTTTAATGATGTGATATTTGTTTGTACAAATCTGCAATTATGTACAAGTAAAACAAATGTCCTGTTCCTTCCTAAGTACTCCCATTCTATTCCAATTCAAAGCAAAGAGTATTTAGGTAACACTGCCACCTATTGCTTAAAGGTCATAGTGATGAAAATCTGGTCCAGTTTTTTATCCCTTATCATTGCCCGTTTTGACTACTATGCTTTCCTTATTTCTAACAACTGAATGAGACTTTCATGTTCTTTCATATAAAAATAATAAGCCTCTGCCTTCAGTACTATGACTATAATTTATCTGGAATCAATGAAAACTTAAAAGACTTTCAATATCGATAAAATTAAGTTTCAAAAAAATACAAAAAAATCAATTTCAAATACAAAATCCATCCACAAAAGGAACAAAAAGAAGATTCTTCAGGTTATAGCATGGTGAATATTACAAAACACATTTGTTAAATATAAATTTTCTGATAGAATCCAAAATAGCAAAATACTTGTTAACATTTTGCATGTGGATAAGCAAATACGCAAATTGTAAACATACATCTGCAGGTCTTTTAAGGACACAGCTTTAGAAGCATGAAAATAAGTCAGTATAAGATCAGACCTCATTGTTTTCAGTATATAATTCTGTTTTCAGGAAAACGATCAAAAAACCACTAATTCCACATCTGATCAAGAATCATGCCATAAGAATAACCTTTGTCAGCTTGGAAAAAAAAAATAAAGAAAAAATAAAAAAGAGAGCAAGAAAGAGAATTATTTCCACTTCTTTAAAAGAAAAAGTGAGAAAAATAGATTTGATCATACCAAGGAAAGTCAAATTAATCAATCAGGAAGATAACACTGGTTATATAAACTATGTAAGTACTGTCTAGGTCAATTTACAGAAATAAAGAAATATTACTTAGTCTGGAATAAAATTTATTGTTGAAAGGCTCTGTTTTATCCTCAGTGTATTACTCAGTCTGCATGTATAAAATAAGTTGACTTTAATTCTTCACTACAGGGAAGTATCTGTATATTGTATAAAATCCCTTATATTCTCTTCTATTATTAGAAGAAAATGTACAAATCCATTGTTCTTGTGCCCAAAAATTCTCAGAGTTACTATGCAGAATGCTAACATTGAAATATCTCACCAAGAGTCCAGTTCAATTTCTAAGATTTGAGAAATTTTAAGACAGATGGATGCACTCAGAAAGAGCAAAAATAGATTTTTTTTTTAAAGGTGGTTTAATTTTAGTTTTGCTTAGTTAGTTAGTTAGTTTGTTTGTTTGCTTGTTTTGAGGCGAGGGGGGCTCTGCTTGATGGTTTTTGTGGTGTGGTTGTTTTTGTTTTTTTCACCTACATGCAGATATTTTAAATCTCAAATATTCAAAATGTCCATGGTAGCAGAGAGAGTATTTATACAAATAGAAGGAATCTATACGAAGGTTAAATTCCTTATAGACCATTTTTTTCCTGTAATCATAACTATATCCTTTCAGAACTCAGAAACAATGTAAAACAAGACTTGTTCTTGGAGTTAGGGTTTCCTAATCTTTTCCTCAGTCTTATGGTTTTACCCCATGACATTTTTAACCATTGCTCTCCTGCTAGAAGGTTGCCTCTCAAAACAGTCAGCTCTCACAGCCAAGCAGCATCAAAAGCTAATGTCAGAAAGGGATTGACTGAAGACAAATAGATCTTAACACACCTATTTTTATCTTTCCTGCTCTTTTTCTAATTTCTACATTTTCAGCTCTAATAACAATATATGATTCTCACACTGGTGAAAAAAACCCCAAACTTTGTATTCTCTTTTTTACTTCTTTAACTAAAATGAATATTCAAGACCTAGCAGTGTTAAGTAATAAAGGAACAATTTGGATATTTTTCAGCTTTCATTAAATGTTTATGTACCTAAAACAATTTGATACCAGAGTATTCAACCTTAAATTCCCTCAACTTAGTTCAGTAGAATGAATTATTAATGACCTAATTGCTAAACATTGACTTGTAATGTAATTACTTGTTTAATGCACAATTTTATGTAAATATCAGACCAAAACCTAAAAGTGTGGTGCTTTAAATAAATTTTCTTTGATGAAATACACCACTTGTATATATTCACATACAAAAATATGTCCTTGTTTTCTCCTTTAACAAACTTTCTATGGAAATTGTAAGATGTTTCCTAAACAAATGTTTCGTGGCATCAAAAGTTTGCAGGTATATTTTTCTCCATGTCTTCTACTACATGAATTTTGATGCGATTAGGGATAAATTTTATATCAGAAAAAAAAATCAAATTAAAAGAATATTCAAAATGTGTAAAGAGAACAAACAAAGAAAGAAACACATTAAATAAGTGTATGAAACCTAGAACACATACAGAATAAAATGCAATGTCTAAGATTCAAATGCTACAGAAGGCATTCATGAATAATTTGTTAATTTTATCTCTAAAATAAAATTCACACTTGCACTAAATCAATTATTTTTATAGACAGTCTACAAATCAGTATAATTTTTGTCTATCCTATATAGAAAGATTAAGAGGCAGGCACATGCATAGTGGAGTGCTTGTGAAAATGCTAGTATGCTTTGCCTCTTAACATTTGTGTGCTAAAATACACATAGTTCAGACAAAGATGAAACTTAATGTAGGGAATAAACAGAGCTTAGGTGAAAAAAAGTATCTTCCTTAGTTATTTGCTCTTATAAACTACACACCTCACATCAGAATGCACGTAAAAATGCAGAGATGCTTATATATCCACTGCTAACATTATCATTACTTTTACACTTTGGCTTTACTAGATCATTGCTTTAAATGAGCATCACAGAACCAATGGAGCTTTAGTCTCTATGTTACATTTTCTTCATAATCATTTTCAATTTATTTTTTTCTTGCATGTCATCATTTTAATGTAAACCTTTCTTTTTCTTTTCAATAAAATGAAATGATTAAGTAATCCTGCTTTTTGCATGATTAAAGATGACGGATAAGCTTGGGTGGATAAAAATCAAGGCTCCTAACAGAATCTGTGCACCTCGCATGTCAGAATCCTTCCAGCTTGTTCAGTGCTAATGACAGAAAAAATTAGCATGTCTGTGAGTTGCCTAAAAAGGATAACAAGCTACCTTTAAGGACCTAACCATATCTCTACACTAGATTTTAAATAGTTGTTTTCCATAATTTTCTGTAATAAGCCCTGATGAATTGTTTTGAAATAGATTAATAGAGAAATCTTTATTTAGAGCAATAATAAATGATCATTAAATCTATCAGTGACTACTACTTGGCTGTTTAATCACCACCTTTGTATCACCAGATATAACACATTTAGAAAACAAAATGCAAGGGATACAATATGCTGAATATAGTACAAATCTGATAAAAAACAATAGCACATTTAAATTAGCCAGAAAGGCACAACTCTGTTTTAAAGAACAGAAGAAAACCTCCCAACCCCTGATTTTTGCCACTGTCTCTTTCCTTTCAAGAGCCCTATGCAATATGTGTTCAGCCTTTTCTGACTGAGACGAGAAAACTAGGAAGAGGATATTACAATACAGCACATACATACTGCCATCGCCTCTAGACATATGACCCAAAATGATGCTAAGAAGTCTTTCTCTGACCTCCTGCTAACCAGCCTCTTGTGATTAATTCAGTATGTCCTTGAAAGTATTTGCTAGAGACCCTTGGTATTTTTTTAATTTAAGAGTTTCTGACGCCCACCTATAGTTCCACTGATGGATTTTTATTTATTTATTTTTTTGTTTTGTTTTTTTTGTTTAATCAGAGGTAAAGCATTAATCTATGAACAGAGGTCTGCAGTAACAGAAAAACACCACCTGCCTAAGCATTCGCCAAATAGGACCATAAATACCACAACATTTCCTGACCTAAGTTTCTTAGACATCTGTATCATGGTAACACTGCATTTCCCTTCTTTGACAGATGAAATTACTATTCTTTGATTTCCACACCCCCCTCCCCTCTTTTTTCTGATTATGTTCTGGATGGCAAAATTTGGGCCACAAAATGCTAATTTCTAACCTAACACCATGACAGCAATCACAGCCATCACAAGGATGGAATAAAGAGAGCAATCTAACATCCAGGGATATGAATTTCTGATCAGTGGCTGGCAGACTGCCGTGAAAGCTTACAGTAATCCCATTGGACAGCTAGGGTTGATGAAGCCTGGGAACAGGCAGCCACAATGTAGGTAGTTCACAATTGCAAGCATTTGTCCATAATTTAAAGCTATATGAGAAGTGGGGAGTATTCATCTGAACAACAAGCTGTAATTTAACTAGAGTAACATTTACACAGTTTTTAACCCATTAAGTCCAACCCTTCTTGCACTGACATTCAGTCTGTTTAATGCCCACTGTAAACAAAACTGCAGCACACTAAATGAACATGTATTTTTAGCATTTGCAAAGCTCAGAATAATTTACTAAGATTAACTCTTATTGTATATTGGGCAGAAAATAAAGTATTTATTCTTAAATCCGAAGTCCAGACCATGTAAAACCTTACTGAAGTGAGTGGTTCCCCTGAAAACAAGGGGGCCAGGCCCAGCACCCCAGCTCACACGAAGCAAAATCTGGTTTATAGACTGATCACATGATTAAGGCTCTTTTCAAAGTGAAAACGCCTCAATCATCCAGTGATGTTCCCACCAGAAGAAAATTAGCCCCTGACAAAGTAGGGAGGATCTGCAAATGGCAGATACTAATGCAGACTTTGAGCTCTGCAGGACGAGAGGGTTTCTCTATCAGGCTTTAAAACTGTAGCCTGAAATGTGAAGTGTTGTCTCTTGCTTGAAGGCCCCTAAATGCATCTTTCTCCGCGACCAAAGCGTGTTCCTCCTCCATCTCCCAAATTCAGCCATCATTAATTGTCATTTTTCTATTTTGTCAGAAAGTCTTTGCAGTGTGCGTAGCACTGCTGCCAGGATTTACAAGGCCCAGATGTGATGCCGAAGCTGCTCTTGGTGAAGACTTGTCTACACAGTCACAGCAGCACGGTGACAACGAATGACACATAAAAGTGGGCAGGTGAAACTGCCACCGCCATGCATAAAATGCAGCACCAACCACAAGCAAAGATTATCAGAGAAATGATAGAAATATGTGAGAGATGCACTTGCAAACATTTTCTGATTTCCTTCAGAACCTGCACAGCAAAAAAAAGAAAGATATTTACAACCCCAAGGCACCCAGCAGATAGAGAAGGAGGCAAGCTGGGCCACCCTGTGGACACACAATTGTAGAAATGACTGAAATGGGGCAAGTTCCCAGAAACATTTTAAATTTGTATGCTACTATTAGTATGCATAAAAATAGTAAATGCACAAACACTAAAAAATGCTAAGTGCAGCTGAAAACATTAACACACAAACAGCAACAAGCCCAGGATCTGTGAATAAGCTCAAAGAAAAACTTGTATTCTTTGTTTGTTGGTAAAAGTGGGAGGCTGCTTCAAGTTTAGTGTAATATGAGGACGGGTCAGTTCCACGTGCCTCCCAGCACCGAGAAAGAGGAAAACATCATTACAATGATGTGGGTGTTGTGGAGTGACTGCTGTGCTTTTAGACACAGAACTGACTTTTTTTCAGAGTTTCATCTGTTTTGGATATTTTACTGATTTGTGAGCTGGTTCTGAAAGGAAAAAGGGGAGGAGAAGTGGGGAAATGACTACTGTAACCACCTGCAAATATTTATCACCAAAATACAATAACTGCAGAGTAAGATAGGTTTTGTTCTTTTCTTTGTTCTTTTGTTCTTCCCTCAGTCATTTCTCCCGCTCAGCCCCTCCTTCCTCCTTTCCCACCAGTTTCCTTTCCATAGCCCTTTTGCTGTAACTTCCTTCCAAATTAATTTTTTACTCACATTTGTAAATATTGAATCTACCTCCATCAGTTCCCTTTTCTTGCAATCTTTAAATACATTCCTTTATTATTCTGATTTTTTTTTCTTTTTTTTTTTTTTTAAGCTCTTCACAATGTTCTTTGTGACCTTTTTCTTTCACCATTCTCTCATGATCATCTCCATTTCACGTGTCCAGGAGACAGTTCATCCAGTTTTGGCTTTTTTTCAGAACAACTCAGTAAAATATATTTACAGTAGCTTCCTGATCTGAAGTTGAGTCTTCTTGGCTTGTTAACAGGAAAACTTAACTGTAGTGCAGGTGTATTAGTCATGATAGTGCAGGGTGGAAGGAAGCAGGAGATGGATGCCAGCAGCAGCTCATGCCAAAGAACAGAGGGTTTACATTACACCTTCTCCTGTTTAGGAGAAGGGAGAGACTCTCTCTCTTGAAGGGTGCCATTTGGGTGTACATAGGGCTATGAAACCTATGTTGTGGTCCTCACTGTGGTCCCCCTCAAGCTACATTCAGAACAATAATACATCAGTTTACATTAGAAACATCCACATCTGTTTGGGCAAATCCCTCACTATGCATGTAATCTACCACTAACTGGTCCTGAACAATTTCACAATTTAGAGATGCTCACCAGAAACCCCTAAGCCAGAGCAGGTAATACAGGACTCTGTAGAGGGCAGCTACACTCTACCTCTGTTCAGCTATCATTCATATACTGAACAGATCTCAGGGAATTAAGGAGAGGAGGTCCTGACATATAACAATAAATTGTACTTATAACTATTTTCCTATATTCCTCATTACTTCTAAAAATCGCTTTTGCATGTGATTGTCTAACAGGCTTAACCATGCACTTTCAGGAATGTGCCTCAGAAGCATGAGCCATCAAAAAGAAATGATTGGAGTTGTGCTGGATAAATATTTCAATCAGAACAACAGCACCCATTTTGGAGTCTAGCAATGACTGTGCATTGTGTCCTGCAGAATGGGATCAAAGATTTGAAAACTACCACCAACATATTTGTACACAGCCTCACATTTGCTTCCTCCCCTCTAAGGTGCAACATAGAAATAGAGTCAAGATTTGGAGAGGCAGTGTAGGCAGGAGGGAAAGGGGTCACTATAGATATTAGGTCCAAGACTGGACTAAGTGTGGACACAAAGTATTTTTCAGAGGTTTCTTTTTATTTTATCCAAGCTGCTTAGCAATGTCTGAAAAGTATTTCCATTTCATGTTCTCTGGATAATATTTTAGATCTCCCTAGGTGCAGTTTGCCTGCCTTGGGGCATGGCTTAACAAGTCCTTTACCAATCCCATTGTGACTGGAGGATGTATCTATGAGTCGTTTAAGGAAAAAAAAAATAGATTTTTTTTGAAACAGCTTCCACTTCCATACCTTAACTACAACTAGATCCTGAAGTAGCTTGGCTATCACCAAATAGTATATGCAATTTATCACAAAAAAATATCTGTATATGAATATGTGATGACAGTGAATATTTAATGATTCCAAGAATAACAAATATTCACAGACAGACACACTCATATGCCTAAAAATCTGAATGCCATCATACAAAAAAAAAACCCTGTTGCAATAAAAGCTAGGAATCCCAAAACTGTTTCCAAGAACCTACAGATCATCCCTGGTAGCAATCCAAAGCAGCCACTGGCACAGAAGACTCAGGCATGTTTCTGCATGGACACAAGAAAAAAGGGAAAAGCAGAAGTCTCAGACACTTCAGCAGCAATTTACAGCAGTGATCTCTATTTTCTTTGAAACTTTCTCTAAGTCTTTAAATCTTAGTTCACTCTTTGTTAAATGGGGAAGATAATATCCCTCCCCATTCCTGAAGTTGTCAGCCAAGATTCATTCACACTTGTGTAATGTGGTGATGGAATAAATATAAATGTTTAGATAAATACATACAGAAGAGACAACTAGACACACATGTAAAATGTCATTCCCCAAAACAATCTGCATGGCTAGCTTTGGGAATTACTGAGTGGGGACAAGTGGGGTTGAATGGCTGTTTGAACCCAACCCAAATCACAGGGGTTGCCATTGGCAACCCCTGTAACATATGTCTGCGATTAACCTTCCAAATGCCTACAAATCTGAAGAAATTGTACACTTCGAAGTACACACGTGTCCATCAATTACACAAAGTCCTAACATGAAAAGCAAGTTTTGATGCAATACTTTTCCATTTTTCACCAGAGATTTTATTTCTATTGCTTCCAACTTTAAAGGATGCTGCAAAGGTGCATATGCAGTATCAGAAATTAATAAAGCCATTTCAGAGACAACAGTTTTTTGCCATATTTTGGGTTCTATCACTCCACTAAAGGCAAATTTTCTACATATTAACAGCCAGCTGCTTCTTCAAAATGTTCCCATGAAAGAGAGAAGGTAAAAAAATAAACAAAGGTAGCTTGCCTCAGATTACACAAGCTTTTTGCTGGCTCGATGGCAGATCAATTAATTGGGAAAAGAAAAAAAAAAAAGAAAGTAAAAAATCAATTTAATAGCATTCTTTTTTATCAGGGTTTCAGATTATCATGCAATGTCCAGGCACATAATGAAATGTTCATTTGGTCTATTTTATTGGAGGACCCACTACCACAATCCTTTCTGTCTTTTACAACTCCCATTTTCAGTGCTGATTTTGTACTTTGCTTCCAATTATTTTAAGCCTGACAAGATTTCTAGCAAGCCTTACTAAAAGGCAAAAATGCAGGAACTTAAGGATTGCAAGCCCTCTCAATGCAATTCCCGGGCAGTTTCAGTGGATGCAGATAACTTAAGTGAACAATATATACTAAGTCATGTCCACAGTGACTTCCAATATATATTTCTAAGTCTAAAATGATCAATTTCCCTAAATACACATTTTAGCCTCTTTCCCATATAGGAAACTTCATTCTTTTGCATGATTGTTTGGTCAGCAATTCAAATGTAACTGCTGCAGATCTTTTTGTCAAAAGTGTAACTGTTTAATAAACACAGAATACATACAAATTGGAATTATTAAATAAATGTATACAAGGATACATGGCTCTATGTGTTCTTATGATGTACATATGCATAACAAATATTAAAACATAAAGAAAAAAAACTCTATAGCCACAGTATCAATCCAATTTTTATTATTTCCTCCCACTGCTTTTAAATGCTTCTTATTGTGTAAGGGCTCTTGAAAAGCAATATATATATATTTATATATATTTAGAAGTTTGTTAAATCAATAGTATCCTTTAAATTATTTGTATTTCTTTTGTAACGATACCTGACTTATGAATTCACATAACCATTAAATACGAATTTGGCTACCCAAAAGTAACACCCTCACATGTTCAAAAAGCCCTGCAATCCTAAAACATCACTACGAGAAAGAGAGACAGAGATCAGGAAATAAGAGATTTAAACTCATCTTAGGAACTGAATGAACATTTCACGGCATGGCACAAAATTTGCTGAAGCCCTTGCTACACCCAAAACGTTAAGTCCTTGTGCAGCCTGTTTGTGTTATAGTCCTTCAAACTGCGGTCAACAAATCTACATAGAAAATTCTGTTACAAACTGCACTAATATGCAACATCCAACAAACTTGCCACCTGTTTTCTCCTTCTGTGCCATTTCTCTGACATCTGGGAAAGTAACATAAGGCTAATAATATTAGCAGAATCAGTTGCATAATTATGCAGTTATCACCCACGTTAGGAAAACACATTTTGTTCCTATTCTAGGTCAAGTCATTATGAAAATTTGTACGCTTGACTAGCAGAATAATTTGTAGAACATTGTTTGCCCTGACATTTTGCTATCATAGTACCTCTAAAAGCCTGTTAAACTTCACAATTACGTTTCAGCTCCTGGGTGCCATTGGACAGGTCATGAGAAGCAGACAAGTGAGTGGTGAGTCTGTATTTCAACCCTCGCAAAGGAAGCATTCCCGAAGCTGTTGTCTCCTTGGTAGGTGTTCAAATGACCTTTCAACAGTGGATTGGCATAAAGTAATGTTCAATAACAGTGGTTTGCTGTAGGGAAGCTTTCCACTCTGTCACCATGGTTTCTGGAGCTGAGAGACCCTTAAAAGTAATTTTCAGGAAGTGGGACAAAATCAGGAATTGGATGTAAATAGCCTTTGTTCAGTATGTTAAACGTGCGTGAGAGATTCCACAGCTATACTTTACAGCAGAGACCAACATGGATACCCTGGTCTGTACTTTAAATAAACACCATGGAAATGCACGTGGTTTTACACTATTAAGTGGTATCTAGAATGTTATTGTACATTATTATAAACAAAATACAGGAATGTCACAGCTGACTAAATTCCCATCAATTATGAACTTAATTTTTACACACATTTAATACTTATCTCATTTCAGACTTTTCTATACTGAGAAATTTTCTTTTAAAGAAAAATGGTTTATACAGTTCACTTCCTGCCATAATCAAGGTCTTTCTAACCTGATATCTGAAGGTTATGCTTCAGTGAATAATTCAGTAGGTTAGTGAAACTGTGGCAGCAAAGAAAGTGCTAATCTTAGATGGAAGCTGTGTGGGATATTAAGAAACAATTGCAAAAAGTGACATATTTAATAGAGAAAGATTACTCTGTGCTACATCTATTTAATTTGAATTGAATAAATTTTGCCAGTATTTTATGAGATGCAGTCTGCAAATTATGTGAAACTTCATAGTGTCACTGAAGTCTAGAGGAAAGAATAAAGGATTTTTTCTCCCTCAACCATTTTATGAGTTTTGTGATTTTTTGA
>NW_027094086.1:31448694-31449891 GCF_029207755.1 Chamaea fasciata
TAAGAACTGTATTAATTGCATCATAAAATCAACCTGTGTACAAAAGTGGCAGCCACTTCATCAGCCAAATTTTTTTTCCAGTGTCCCTCCCTATCTCTGCATTTGTAAGACTTAGCAAGGTCAATAGTTACCAAAACAACTTTTTTCAATAGAAATCATACTAACTACCTCCAGACTGAGACTGTGACTGCACTGAAGTCTGGAGACTCCCACCCACACCCCCTCACCATGCAAGCACATTACCATTACTATCATATAAAAGATGCTGCTGAGCTCATCACCCCTTGGTTCTTGATGTTATACTATAAAGTACAGAAGAACTTCTGACACCTGACCGGGATTCTTACAAGATTTAAGAGACTTTTTTTCCAATGACAAAAATCAAATTTTTTCTCAAATGCAATTTTTTTCTCAAAAATCACCCAGAGCACACATTGGGAATGTCGGATGAGAGTTTCATGTAGATCCAGCAAGAAAAGAGGAATAAAACAAATTTGCACAAGGTATAAAACACAGAGGACTTCATTAGTCAGAAGTACATCTCACAACAAAAAGGAAGGCAGTGCAAATTCTGGAGAATGAGTACCAACACTGCTTCCCACTGTTCATGCACATTCTGAACTTCAACAAACTTGTCCACGAGCCCAGCAATATGCCCTTGTGGCAAAGGGGGCCAGTGATACACCTCAGGTGCATTAGGAACAGCATTGTCAACAGGTCGAGTGAGGTGGTTCTGCCCCTCCTGCTGAGACTGATGAGGCCCATATCTGGAGTGATGTGTCCCCATTCTGGGCTCCTCAGTACAAGAGAGACATGGAGCTTCCTGAGTGAGCCCAGCAGAGGGTTACAAAGATGAGAATTGGGCCTTTTCAGCCTTGAGAATAAACAACTGAGAGGGGACCTCAACCAATGTATACAAGTATCTGAGGGAATGGTGCCAAGGGCATGGCGAACAAGAGGCAATGAGCAGAAACTGATGCACAGGAAGTTTCACCTGAATATGAGAAAGAACTTCTTTACTGTGTGGGTGACTGTGCAATGGAACAGGTTGCTCACAGAGGCTGTGGAGTCTTCCTCACTGGAGTTATTCAAGAACTGTCTGAACACAATCCTCTGCAGTGTGCACTACGATGACCCTGCTGGGTGTGGGGGAGGGGTGGACCAGATAACCCACCATTGTCCCTTCCAATCCGTGAT